>NC_089213.1:20731696-20954196 GCF_963930695.1 Labrus bergylta | reverse complement strand
AAAAAACATTGGTCCTTGCACTTGATGTTTTTTGCTTTTGAATCTCAACTTTTAAAGTAGTCTACTTTAAGTAGGTCAGGCTCACAGCACCCTGGTACAAGTCAAATCTCAAATCTGACTCAAAGTCAAAGTGTGGAAGTTGGCTGAGGCAGATATAACAAAATCATTCCTACTTAAGTTTAAATGAGAGGGATTTGGTTTAAGGTTTGGAGTCTCGACGCAGTAACTGATGCACCTACAAGGTTAAATGAATGTATTCTATTCCCCTGTAATGAAAATGTGGATGCATAACCGACTTAACATGAGAACACCATTTGCTTATCAACAGTTGAGGAGCAGAATTGCAGACTTGGCACTTCTTTCTACTGGCTAAACTCCTGGCAGGTAAAAAACATGAATCACGGCTTCACAAACTATTACCCTCCCTTGACCTGCTTCATCCCATGGCGATTGCTGTAAATAACAATGTATTCTTTGCCATCATGTCTAGAATGTGTTTTTAGTGTTAGTTATATAAGCAGGTGCTGGGAGCCTTTCGGTCTGATGAGCGATGATCATATTCCGAGCTAGCCAACTGAGGACCATATAACTTGGCTGGTTTGTTTATGCATGATGGAAGGTGAGCAGGCTTTCTGTCTGGAGAGAGAATCTAGTCCAATAAGTGGTAAGCTATGCATATACAGTCAAACCAGCAGGGAGGAATTATGTTTGTGTTAAGCACTCTACAGAACAGTGAGGGTGGTGCATCAATGGCACACGATGTTGTCGGAAAATCCACTGAACACAGAAGACAGAACAGTGAATGCTCAAGAGAAGAAGACAGCCAGAAACCTTCTGAAATAACACTTTAAAGCTGTGGACACATATCTGGAATTAGAAAACCAGAAAAGAAATGGACATGGCTAAGGATGAAGGGCTTAGGTGGAGGTTAAGCTCCACGGCCCTTTTAACAGACTTGGACTGATATATTCCCTTTTCATGCGCTGATCCTACCTTCTATCTGTCCATTAACCTTTAGACTGAGTGCAAAGGGTTAAAAAAGAGAGCCTGCAGGATGTAAAGACATGAAGTGCTCTACACTCTGGTGAGTTCACATGTTGCAGAAGTCTCGTTTTTCCATCTACAAGTCCTGTCTATCTATAACTCATGGTGGATTTGTGAGTCTGTATTTTCAATAGAGGTTAAAATGGTTACCAGAGCAGAAGGGCATGGGGGCACTCCACATCCCATTGAGCTGACAAGTCCTGGATGATTCTCCTTTCAGCTGTCTTCCGCCCAGACAGGAGTATCGAACCGTTGAACCAAATGTAAACTTATCTCCACTCAGCACACCGTTAGGGGGAGAGCCAGGATGACCACAGTCTACAACTAGAGACCGAGAGAAAGAGAGAGAGAGAGAGAGAGAGAGAGAGAGAGAGAGGAGGAGGCAGAAAGATGAAAGAAGGATGGACAGTCTGTTTTCGACTCAACAGAGCTGCAGTTGCTGCTGGCAAAAAACACGAGGAGCAGGCTCAAAAAAAAGGAAGGTGTTGGAAAAGGGTGTAGAGACAGATACTACAGGAAATCAGTCAATAAGAATTTTCAACCAATTCATGCTAACTTAGTGTAGCTTGATTAGCTAGCTGGCTGGGGTGGTTAGAATTTGCCAGTAAAATCAACAATTATCAGTAGGTAGTTTCACAAAACAAGGTCCCACTCTTTACAAAATAATAAAATACAAATTTGTAAAATAGAAAAAGATTGATGGTATTCATAGTAACTTCCGAGGGTGAGGCTCAGCAAACAGTCTACAATAATTCCAAGACACAGTCCAAATAATCAAACCTACCTATACATTCAGGTAGAGGTTTGTCCCACTGTCCAGTAGGCTGACAGGTAAGAACAGGTGATCCAAAGAGGTAATATCCTGGGTTACAGTCATAGAAAACCACAGTGCCAAAGGTGAAGTTCCCGTGCTCTATTTTACTCTGCCGGATGGAGTTTGCCGGGATTCCTGGATCAGAGCAATTGACCACTATACACAGATAGACACAAAGTGGGACACAAAGAAACACACGAACGGAGAGGAAGAAAAGCATGTGTTATTTGGCATAAACCAGAGAGGGTCAGCTCTCTCCCCTCTCGTCCTGTTTTCAGTGATTTGCACTGGGATAATAGCTCTTCATTTAATACAGGACATGAAGGAAGGTGTGGTGAAGAAGAAAAAAACATGAATAATGGCTGGTGTTTAAAAGGGATAAATAAAAATGATGAAAGCAGGTTTGTGTCCTGGATCCAGCACATATACAATCTTGTGACTCATCATGAGCAACACTTTCAGTTTCACATTTGCAACCATGTGAGTCAGTTACCATTGTTACATATAGCCAACATGCTGGATCAAGGAAGGTGACATAGGGGTGTGAAAATCCACCTCAAAACTCATTAAAAAATTTGAGAAAAAATATGATTTCTTTTGACTTAAAAATGGGTTTCAGAAGTGTTGGCGGCTGAGGTTTTATAAATTGAATAGATTAAGATGTAGATTTGAGGAAAGATGAAAAGGAAATGGCTTAATAGAGATGGTTGCCTTGAGGTGGAACTAAAATTTGGGGATAAATAAGGTTAGGGGTGAATACACTTAACTTTTCTCCCCACCTTTACACGTTGGGGGCGGATGGCTCCACTGGCGGTTGGCCTGACACTGAGCGCGAGAAGGCCCCTCCATTTCATAACCCCGATTGCAAACGAAGCTGACCACATCGTTGAGGTTGAAGCCGTTTCCCACTGTACGACCATATATGGGACTTCCTGGATGGCCGCAGCTGACAGCTATAAAGAACATAGAGTGAATCATGAGATATTTAAATCAATACAAAGATCTGACACGGGATGCATGATGAATTAATTTCAGATTATTAACAACAAATTAAAGGTAAAGGTAGGTGATCCCACTTGCAAAATAGTGGAAAGCACTATCGGCAAGGTAAATAACACATCACTAGGTTTTTATTGGTACAGAGTGAATAAAAAAGGAACCTTTGTGAAGACAAAAGTGAATACATATATGAGACAGAAGTCTTTTGATCAGACAAACTGTAGAGGTACAGGCTAACGTAGAACTGCAAGGCCTGGTTTTGATCTTTGTAAGGTTAAATGATAATTTGATCAAATATTTGTTAATATCAAAAGATTTAGCTTTGGGCTACTCATTTGGATCTTTTCTCAATGAAGATCAAGGACAATATCAATTCAAACTTTCCCTCTTTGGTAGTGCAGACTGCAACAATAATCATTTGACTTGCTTCAATATAATGCCTTTTTTATCTAAAGTCAATTTGTAAGCAACTGAGCCCACTGTTTCATATTGTTGTGCTTAATGTCTTCTCCTGAAGCAGGATTGAATTCAAGTGTGCCATGTTGCGCTCTGTGGCAAATGGTGACACCTAGCCACCAACGTGAATTAGATAGAAATCCAGTTATGAAACCACAAAACACATTATGAATCCAGACCTTACAATAGTGAGTCATGGAGTTCTTTGTTTAGAACATCTACCAAAGCGTAGATTTAGAGTAGATAAGTATGCCTCTCATACACTCTTTGGTGAATATTTATGAGAGTGTCAGGCGACTGATAAGGCCGAGGCGGTATCCCATTTAGAGTCATTATTTAGAAGATATTAGGTCTCGCCATCTTTATTGTTAGGGATGAGTGTCCTCTGTTTGCCATTGTGCATCATAATTATGCATCCTGTTAACTTCTTTCACCGGGGCTACTTAGAAGTTTGTGCGTATCCCTTGTCCTCATTGTTGCTGACGCCAGGCTTTTGATGTTTGTGTAAACAGGCAGTTTACAGTTACTGCCAGCCCCTCTCATCTGCCTCTCAATCTTTGCCCTTTTAAATTTAATGCCTCACAGGGAGGGGCGGGAAGAGAGGAGAGGAAATAGGAAAGAAAAAGACTAAGTGGGTAGAAAATTGACCAGGGAAGGGAACACACCAAAACAAATGAGCAGAAGAGAGGGGGAGAAGACGAGAGAAAAGAGGAAAAGAAGACCAGAGCAGAGGAGAAATGATCAAGACCAAAAAAAAGAGAGCCATGTTTTTTTTTACGTTATCAGTGAAAATCTTAAGTTTGTTTGCTTGTTTAAAATATAAATCTATCTGATACCATAAGCATGCCCTACAGCTTTGCACACACACACACACACACACACACACACACACACACACACACACACACACACACACACACACACACACACACACACACACACACACGCCATACTCGCATCATCATTCTTTGTTTGCGCCTCTAAACAAGAGCCTCTCATCTCCATAATTACAGCATAATTTGGCTGTAAAATGATTTCCTCTCAATAACTCCTGCATGAATAACCACTGTAAAAACAGCAAAGCACAGAAAAAAAAAGATACACACACTATTTTAACCACAAACACACAGATGCATGCAATACAGAAGCAGACATACATAATTAAAAACATATTGTTACACATATCATTTTTCGTTATGTTCAAAGGGTCATACTGAATACAATAATAGAGAAATACATTTCCTTTCATACTTCTTCTACTGCTTAAATGTAGACTCTGTCACCTCCTCCATCTCATAAACACTGTTCTAAATTAGGCAACAAACAGGCTGTCTCTTTTGGTAAACTGCATCTGTGTATTTGGCTGGAGTCGGCACTCATCATCACCACCTTCTCTTGGCCCGGCTGCTGTCTAAAAAACATTCAGGACACTTAAACGAAGTCATTTTAGGAGATTTTCACAGTAGCCCGAACAAATCAGAGCCTTCTCTTTTATCCTTAAGCTAAGCTATTTTAACTAGACCACGCTGGTAATGTGGAACCCTTTATAGAAAGACTGCTGGGGTTAATCTGCAAAACTGCAACAGCAGACCTTAAGCCTGCTGTTTTAGTTATGAGATCACTCTTGGACAAATTATCTGTTCTGAATTATTTGATTTCTCTTCCTAATTTTGACTTTTCAATCCTTGACTGAAATGTGGCTGAGGTTTATCAGCTCTAGCAGGCAAACCCCCTTGGTAGAGAGCTTTAATCTGTTCATAGGCAAGGTTAGAGAAGTCATACTGTTGTTACTGCATTTTTAAGACACTTTCTATTTTCCTATACAACTCCACCCCCAACCTCCAAATATGAAACTCACACACCTCTTTAGAGAAGAAGAGGTCCTTGAGCTATGAGCTCATACAAAAATGTTTCCATTTAAGATGAACTACAACTGTGTTCTACAGCTAAGTCTGTCTACAGGTTGGGATGTGATACTGAACACCCCATACTGTATAACTCAGCACGCATTTTCTTCGTTGTAAAGACCCTGAAAAGAGGATTATGGCCACCGTTGAAAGCCCCAAAAAATTTCATGAAGAAGATTAAACATCTTTGTTTGGGCAGTTTTTCACAGAGACACCCGCTTCTGTCACAAGATTCATCTCACATACACACAAGGCAATTTTCCAATCATATAAATACAGTATAGAGCAGTTCAGATGACTGTATGCCAATGAAAATGATGCAGGAGTAGACATGGTTTAATGAATGTAATGTAATTGCCATATTTATACAAGAAAGAAGAATAATTGTCTTTAAAAACATTTTTTTTCTACATTGGTTTTAATACTGTTTGGTATTAAAACGTTGACTTGTTAAAGACTTTGGCAGAGTAATTCCTTTCCTTGTTTGCTCATTTTTAAAGGCATGATATGCAGTTAAATGAAGCATATAGTCCTGCTTTAAATGATTCAGACTGACCAAAGTAAATTCCACTCTACATCTACATAGTTTCAAAACAGTTTGTAAAATCTGTCCAAGTGTGATGCGAGCTGTGCTAACCTCATAACTGAATTCCACTTACCTTTTGAGTAGTTTTACTGTTGTACTCGAGGACTGTTTCATTTTTTATTTCTTCCACCGAGGCCATTTTCCACTTTCACGCTGATTTATTTAGCCAAATCAGGTCTCAATCTTGTTGCCTCCAAATGCCAATTCCACTAAAACACCTTACAAATATCATACCACATAGTAAATCTTAATTTGTCAAACATAAGGCCTTTTTCATTTGTGTGCCCCCAGAGTGATTTGTAAGATGTATGATATTGATTCTTCCACTCAACAGGCCAATAAAATATCCAAACTTCAAATGCTGATATCTTGATGAAAACCTCAACCTGGAATCACTTCTCTCTTAAATGGACATCCATTTCTGTGGTTGTTATTTTGCAAACAGTGGAAGATATCAAAACATTGTAAACTACAACATTTCAGTGTGATTTCCGTTGATCATCTCCATGCACACAAACACATACGGAAACTAAAATAAGTTTTGATCACTCGCTTTTTCCCCTCCCCTCAGCATAAACAGTACAGAGAAAGAGGATTTTGGAATTTGTGTCACATTTTGACTCACTGTGCATTTGACTGTGCATTATGGACATTTCACTGTACTAAAAAAAAGCTGATGAGCAGATGCTACAGTAAAAGAGAAGGTGTTTATAGATGTTGTTAATAGATGCATTTAGAGTTACTGTGAATGATTTGGCTGTAGATGTTTTTTGAAAGAGTTTGTGTTTTTGAAACCTTGTTCTTTAGTTTTGTTTGAAGTTATTTTTTGTTCATTTTGTCTTCAAGTGTGTAATTGTGCTGCCACCTGTTTTGGCACCGGGTGCTCTAGAAAAAGCTAATTTTAATCTGAATGAGACTTCACTCCTCGTCAGATAACGGTTATATAAAATAATGAAATCAAGAGAGAGTGTGCTTTGAGTGTTTTCCTTACATATACAGACTGGCAGCTGTCCAGACCACTGGTTGTCCTGGAGACAGATCCGAACTGATGAGCCTATTAGACGAAAGCCAGGCAGACACTGATACACGACCGTATCTCGGTAACCAAAGTTCTCCCCAATCACCTGGCCGTTCACAATGCCTTCTGGGATTCCACAGTGACCGGCTGAAAAACACAGAAAGAGACAGGTGACTCAGAATATGCTGCTTTAAAGAAACAATTGATGTACTGACTTTTTTAAACATCTTAATCCAAACATCACATTTTTACCAACCTTGCTTTTAACACGATTCCCGATTATCCCAGGGCTTTGCCTCTTATTTTTCCATACCTATCTCAAAAACATGCCCTTGGACTTAATCAAAATCCAGTATTAACCTTGCATTTGAAAATTTCCCTGGGTTATTATCATGGATACAAGGACAATATCAGCAAAACAAGAGGGTTTTAATCAGGTCTGGGAGTTTAAAGGCAAACCCAGAGGATTGAAATGAGATTTTGTTGCCTCTGTTTGCAACATTAAAATGTTAAACATTGGCTGAAACCTTTTGCAGAGGTGTAAAAGAAGATAACTGCAGCTTTAAATCCAGTTCATCCTGCATATTAGGCTCCTGGTTTTTTTCACACATACACACCATGAAACATTTAAGCGACAGCACAACAAACTCTATGTTGACAAAACATCAGATGCTGGATCAGCTGTCATATATGGTGGAGGGTCAGACGATGCTGCCTGATGAGTCTTTTTTTTGTTTTGTTGCTTAACCTTAAAAAAAAAAAAGTCTTTGTCTAAAATGAACATGTCTCTCTATGTTCAAATAATATCCCTGATAACAAGGATGAAGGCTTACCAAACATCACTTTTACTGCCTCATCACTTTCATTTGGTCTGATTAATGCAAAGAGTCAATGTAAGAGCGACTGTAAAGTAAGAAGGAAATGTGTACTTCTCTCTCTAGACCTTGATTTGAGTATTGATTACTTATTTTAAAGAAGATAAAACCTGCACTGTGGCCACTGTGTCAGCAATCGCTAACAATTTCAAAGGCAGCCAGGGAGGTGTGAGAGAACGAGGTGAGAAAAGGCTGCCTGACAACACCTTTGTCATTTCAGGCTATCTTTGAGGTGTTGATTTCCAGAGTTAAAGGGCATACCTCAAGTGAGTCACACTTTACTTTCCTGAATATGTTTTAGAGAGTTGTATTTTGGGGGAAAGACATTCGTTCCAATTTATAAATAAGTCAGCTCATTTCCATAATTCTTAAATATGATTGTTGGGTTGAATCAAAAAATGTAATTTTGCGTTCATTTAGTCGACACAAGTTCCATCAAAAAATAATTTTGCAAGCTCTCATTTTAATTAAGAAAAATAACTAAATTAAAGCCAATTACAATTGGAAAGATAAACGCTTTTGAATGAAAATGCTGCTCATAGCACTTTTCTAGAGCAAAGTTCCTTCCTTCTTGTTTGACACAATGATGCCTCCTCATCAGTCAGGTTACGAGTTATTCAAATGTTTCTTTATAAACCGCAACTCCCCTCTGTCTCATCCTGTAAATTATTCTGGAGAGCGAGGTTTTTACTTCATGGAGACGTGACAGCAATGTGTCATAACATCTGTTAGCTCTTGCCCAGCAACAGTAGAAGGTAGCTAATTTTTTCGGCTTGTATAAAAATATATTCAAAAAAGAACACTTGTTCTAAAAGCATGGTAGAAGCTTCCTCGCGATAGTCTGGCTTGTGAGGTGGAGGAGGCCGAGGGGAAGCAGCTGTGCACCTGGGAGTAGGGTTGAGGTCACGTTCACTTCCTACCTTTGGTACCTGTTCTCATTAGACTGACTTGAAAAATCCTCCAGACTTCTCTAACAGTCAACCTTTGAGTGCATGTGAGTGTATAGCTTGGCTTCAGAGTTTGCCAGCATGAAATATATACAATAATACTTACATTTAAGTCAAAAAATGACATACAGAGTCTAGATATTCTGTAAATGATTCTGTATGTCTGAATGCATTACTAGTTCCTGTAGTCATATACCTAAACACCGTGTTTCCGTTCCACTCCAAAGCCCAGATGACAGGCACTCTCTGACGGCTGACCCCACCAGCATGAAGCCGGCATCGCAGGTAAAGATGGCTGTAGCCCCAAATGTTGTCTGAGTACCAATCTTCTTCCCATTGGGCGGAGATGGCTGCTCACCGCAGGAGATAACTGAAACACACAGGCAGCAATTTAAAGGCACTTGTGCAACAATTTAGCACGGAGTTAATTTGAGGAGCTGGCAGTGCTCATTGCTTTCTGTGAGAAAAGTACTGGCGAGCTGTTTATCACAAAGTTTGTGCCAATTATTTTCCAACACTGACTGAAAATGCCAGCACATTTTCAAAAGTCAAAAAAAATTTCAAAAGGGGGAAAAACGACTTCAAAATGTCAAGAAGACAAGACAACAAGAAGACAACCCAAAAGAAACATTTGAGATGACAAGGACAATGAAAGTATTCTTTTAGTTCAGTGCATGATTTGGAAGAGCACAATGTGTTACTCACAATGTAACTCAGCTGTCATTAGATTTTGAAACCTTAGTAGTAGTACAATTAAATTACTTACAAGATGAAATGAGTTAACATTGAAGAAACACAGCTGTCATTAGAGGAAGGATGATTTGAAATGACAAGCTTTAACAACCACATACAGTACATGAGATCCCTGTACAGTTCAGACCATGTTTGTTATGTTCTGCTTTAAATCTGGCCAATCACAACAGTTTAGACCTGTTTGAATGTATTTTTGGCACATCTGTGAAAAGTTACAATGGCTATTGCTTATATTGACATTTCTGAATCCCCCTTTGAGCCAGTATTTAAGCCCCTGTGAGGAGTTTCAGCTAGTTAGGAAATAGACTGAAATTCATAGTGGTGCCTTTATATGACCAAACAAAAGCAAACAAGACAATCAGCAACATGTCATGCTAGCCACACTCTGCAAACCAATTCGACAATGTCAACCTTCCGCAGCTGTTAACCCGGGTTCAGACATGTGAAATAAATTGTGCTCAATTGTGAATGTGGGTATTTTCTTACCTTTAAACCAGTTGACATACATTTGATGTTAGTGTTTAGTTTGTAAATGAAAATCTGTCTGACTTATATTCATGTTTTCTCTCATTCCCCGCTCACATCTATTATCCAAACTGCTCATATGACAAGTTCCAAAGATAGCATCAGGCCGCCTGATGTCAATAATTTCTTGGCTGAAAAACTCACAGGCTATATACAAATACCACAAAGAGCGTATTTTAGTGTGTGCAGAGTTAATAATTCCTGTTGTTATCTAAAGCAAATGGCAAACATCTTTAAGATATCAGAGTAAACACACAGATATATAACATGACTTCAGTTGGTGCAGTAGGATCTAAACCCAAGAATCAGGGTATCTGCAGGTTTCAGCAAGTCCAATTTAAGACTTTTTAAGACCTTTTTAATGCCACCTTGAATTAAATTTTAGACCGAAAACACTATAAATATAGGCGATGGTTGGGTATGTATTACCGCTGTATTACAACCCAAGCATAGCATGTGTGTCACTCAATGAGACTCCCATGAATTGCGAGCCCAAGTAACGTGAATGCACTTGATCTCCGACCCAATATCGTACGTGCACGTCAAGTTTCTTATTTTTAGTGGCGTGGTTCAAAGTCTCGTTGAACATTAAAACAAAAAAAGACTTGTTGGCGCTGCAGATTAGCTCGCTTCTGATAAAAGGCGTTAGTCCAAAACGAGTTCTATAGGCCGTCTTGTCCTTTCCAGAAGTAACCATGCTCGCGATTTGTGAGTCAGGGAACATCAAACGGAAGAGATCTCCTATCCCCTCATTGGAGTTGTAAGACTGGTGCTGGACCACTGTGTTTAAAATCCACAAAACCTCCGATTTCAGTGTTGGTGTCGCACCAAATGCTGCTCTCAGGTAAGTGCTAGTAGCAGCGGGGACCGTTGTCTGCGGCGCTGGCCCCGAGGCAGAGACGCAAAACTGTGATATGGCTGGGGTCTGTTGGCTCCTGGCAGCGGTTTTGTGCTTTTCGCACTGCATGTGGCTCTCGACAGCCTTAACCCCCATGGTGCCGAGCTTGAAGGTCCTTTTGCACAGAATGCATCTGGCCTCGTCTGGGTTGGCAATTGACGTGAGCAAACTTCGAAAACGGACATCGCCCAGCCAGCTCTCAATAAATTTGCACTTACCCATAGTCGCAGACTAGCTAGCAAGCGTGCAGATAACCATTTATATCAGCAGCTAGTAAGAAAGTAGCCTCTCTACATCTCCTTCTCGAAAAGTCCAGTGAGAAAAAAAATAAATAATAATAACATTAACTAGTCCTTCCCCCGACAAATTTAAGACCTTTGAGTAATGTATCTAAGACCAGCATATAACATTTTTAATGAATTTAAGACATTTTAAGGCCTTCATTTTAGATACATGAATTTAAGAGTTATTAAGGATGCGCGGACACACTGAAGAATGTATGTGTTCATTTCTTTTGATACTCACTCTGACAGTGCGGCCTCTCATTTCTCCAGCTCCACACGCCATTTGGTAAACACTGGATGTGGGCAGGCCCTAATCTGTAGTATCCCGGATCACAGGTGAACACAATGCGGGTTCTGTATTCATAGTGTGAGCCATTGACAATCCTCCAGCGGCCGTGCTCTAAAGAAAATGACCCGATGCTGGGACAGACCACCACTAGAGAGAAAAACAAAGCCTTGTGAAGTTTGCTTGCATTGAAAAAAAGAAGAAAAAAAGAGCCACAAATACCATTTTTAAAACAATATTTGATAGTAAATAGAAGGCAGAGAGTCAGGTCATTCACAAAAAATCTCTACGGTGATAATAAGGAATTCATTTAAATATCAACAAACAAGCAAAAACAAACGCCTGCCACTCATAGATGTAATAATATGCTGCTTACAAACAAGTCCATACAGTATTTCTTGGTCAGAAGGAGATGATTATGTTTCTTAAGAAATGACAGGATTTAAGTCGCAGTGGAGGCTTGTATTTACATTCACAGTGTGTTTACACTTGTGGTTAAGTGTGTCTAAGTTGATCTGACATTTACTGAATGTGTTACTAACCAGAACATCGGGGTATCTTGTTGTGGTTACTCCACGTTCCATCGGGCTGACAGATGGCTGACGTCAGTTCCTTGCTGGACAGTCTGTACCCATCGTTACAAAAATAGGAAACTCTCGTTCCGACAGAGTAGTCAGCTGTTAAAACGCCGCCGTTTATAGGAGCCTTGGGTGCCCCGCATGAGACAGCTAAGGGAGGACAGATACACTCTGGTTAAGAAGACAACATGCAAACAGACGCCCACGGAAAAGCCCCTAATGCAGGCTTGTGTCTGGCAGGTAGGCAGGTCTGATGTTTACTTTGTTTGAAATGTTTCTGGGGATTCAAATCCACAGAGTGTATAGTATATTTGTCAACAACACTTCAATATCTTCTTCAATGAAGCTATCAAACCGAATACATATCGTCAAGAGATGCTTGATCTCAAGTTCCAATTAGTTCTAACAAAATATCCTGCTGAACAGGCTGCGGCACAGTCCACAGTGGGTTTTAAACAGACCGGATTGTAGAGCACCGCACCGTGTAATTACACAGTGTCGACAATCTGCTATACATCCTTCATTTGACTTTCTATCAATAGCAGCTATATGCTGAGCCTTGCTTGGTTCTTTTGATGAATGTAAAAAGACATTAGAGGGTACAACATACAGACTTCAGCCAATCTTAAAAGCACATTGTAGAGTCTTCGGGAAATACACATAAAAGGACAAAGATAGCGAAAGAAAGGGCACTAATGTGAAAATAATAGAACTCTTTTTTTTATCATTCACATTTCCTTACCTGTACTTAATGGGTTTCAATTAAATTTGGCATTTGTACGTATATTATTAGCTCCGTCATATGAACAATACTTTTGGCATTTTATGCAGTAAATTTGGAGTAGGTCTACTCTGGAGAACAAAACATAATTTGGGCTTTAAAGGGGAGGAACAAAAAGGTTTATATTGTTTAAGAGCATAACTGAACTTAGATTACCTTTAATTTCGGTTTGAACTTTTACCTAAATCAGTGTTAGCCACATTAGCCACGACAGCTAATCATTAACTTTCTCAAACACAGCCTAATAAACACACCTTGACACGCAGGTACGGGAGAGTCCCATGAGTGGTAGCCGAGTGGTGAGCGGCGGCACGTCGCTGTGGCATTGCCTATGAGGCGGTAGCCACGATCACAGGCCCAGCGCACCACGCTGTTAACGTGGCCGCCGCTCTGCGAGGAGATAGAGCCGTGGAGCGGGGAGTCTGGTGTTGAGCAGTACAGCGCTAAAGTGGAGGAAACAAAATAAATAAAACAGAGTTCTAAAACAACATCACAGTGGATGGTTCACTGTCAATAAAACAGCAACCAGAAAGTGAAATCAAGCTGAAAAGAAATAACTAAGAAGGCAAATACTGTCAGAAACCGGCAAGATCACAGCTTTAATATTTTTCTATATTGATACTGTACTTGTTTACAATATTATTCTGCAAGACTGTCTCAATGTATGTCTCATGCAGATAAACAGTATTTTATCTGCTACAATACAAATATTGTACAAGTTTTACATGCAAAGTTTAAGTGTTTATGACATTACACTCATCATATTGAAGCTTTAGTGATCATTTCCTCCAGTCAATATTTATCACTGCAGTATTTATGACACAAAAAGGGGCCCAGCCAACATTTACCATTAAAATGAAAGTATATCTATTTCCCTCTGACCATTATAATCCTCGATTATGTAGTTTTAAACATTGCTATTGCTATACTTAAGTAATAAAGAACGCCATCAACCCAATGTCATTGTTGGTCATCACTTCAGACTAAGATGAAGAACAAGTCTTTCATCAGAAATGTTAAGACGCACATCAGTAAAGATGATTATACCTTTCATCCAATTACAAGCTTTGTGACATGCTGTTTACTACTCAGTGAAATAAAATATAAGTCCCTCCTGGCACAGCGTTTGGATCGAACACTGAATCGAGTTATGAAAATGTCAGACATTACTGGACACAATTACATAATATTTGTTCATCAAAAAACACTAATCCATTACTCCAGACAATAGTGGGCAGCTGCTGGAACACAAGAGGGATTCCTGCTGTAAAGGCCAACAACTTGGCAACAAATTGAGTTTTGTCTATGTTTGTGTGTTCATTATTAATGATTGGTATGCTGTAGGCTTTGCATCTATTGTATTAGATATAGTTTTTTTTTTTTTTACAATAGGCCTTTATCTGCTAGCTACGCATACCATACCAGTCTCATATGATAGATCACCAGTCTCATTTATATTTTGTTCCTCGGTGATAGCAGATAAAGACCAGGCTTGAGTCCAGTTGGAAGTCACCTCGGGAAAGTTGCCTGGTCATTTTGACAAGGACCCAAAAATAAGTTCTTCACTGGCCTTATGCATTAGTGATGAGTCTGTTTTATGCGTCCCTGTGGTCCGCCACTGATCCAGTATCATCTGTGTGGTCAGTTTTTTAAGCTTACGGGTAAGTGAGGGAGTTTCTCACTTCTTTTTTTGTGTGTTGAAAATACAGAAGCAGCCTGTAATGTTTTGCACAGTTTCTCTGGGATTTCTAATATAAGTCCTCTGACACAGCTAGTAAAAGATTAAAGTCGATGGCCAGGAAAGGGCTGATAACACTGGACCAACACATAGGCCAAGCACCCAGAGGAATATCTCAATCAATCTTTACTCTTTTAATATTTCTGAGATTGATTGATTTGAAGGGGAAGTTCAATGAAACAAGAGCATTTCCACAATAAAATACCAAAAAATCTTGTAATAGGGACAATGTTTTTTTTTTTTTTAATCTAAACAAGGTAGTTGGTCCTAAAAAGATAATTTTAATATATTCTTCATAAGTAAAAGCTAGAGCATATTTTGGTTCCTGAAGTAGTGGCAGGATTATGTTGCTTTATAGTGGCCTGACTGTGCAAGTATAAAAAAAAATTAATGAAGTTGAACCTTGAATATTAGTAGGCTTACAACATATGTTTAACAATCCTTGCAAATGTTCACATTAATCACAGCTTACAGAGAAGGTTACTGAGTGTCAGAGTCCTGCGAGGCTTTTCCCTGTTATTATTCAACGTATAATTCATCATACAGAGCAGTAGTGTTTTAAAGGTTAAAGAAGCAGCCTCCTGACTAGATGGTGTGGAGTGAAAAGGCAATCTAAACAAGTGAAACTGTCCCCTCCCCTCCTTAACTGTCAAAAAATGCCCTTGAAAAAAGCTTGTAAGCCTCATTACACAAGTGAAGGTGCTTAATGCCCAACATTCAAAGATTATTCTTAGCAGGCCCAGGTGTATTACGGTCTAAATGTGAAGATTGCTGTAAAACGGCATCTGTGCACATGAAGATGTTCTTCAATGAAAAAAGTTAAGACAAACCCATAATGCACTTCAGTAAACTGTTAAGGAGACAGACAGAAGTGAGGTCTAATGTAAGCTAAAGTCAACTAAAACTTTCTTTTCCTTCTGTCCTCCTCTGTCTACCTGTTTTACATGCATTATGGTAATATAAGGTAGTAGTAATATAAAGTTGGGATACATACTTTGGTACTCACCAACATAACGAATCTTGAAGCCCTTCTTGTTTGTGCCGTGGTCTGAAGACCAGCGAACCAGGAACTGATGACCAGAGGTTGTGAGGTTAAAGGGTGTCGGGAGGTCACCACTCAGCGTTGCCAGAGCTGGACTGTTGGGTGTCGAACCTGAGAGAGATCAAGACGAAGTTGGAGCAAAAGGTAGAGATGTCGACACAGCCAACAAACAAGAGGGTAGTACTTTTGAACTTTGATTAGTTCTACATTCGTACACTTCTTCGTATTTTGTTTGTATTTGTTGATCTGACTGTGTGTCCAGATTTTCAATGTTGTTTTTCATGATCAAGTTTCAACCCTTTTAATCTTATTACACTGTAAGTCAGAATATGATTTTGAGTGTGTTTTACCATCAAATATTTCCAAAACGTCAAACTCTTTCTCAGTGTGGAAACTTTCAAAGGTGATGGTGACGTTGTATCCCTTCTCTACTGTAATGCTCCATGAACACATCTGGAGGTTGGGGTAACTCTCGGGCCAGCCGGGGCTCAGGATGACACCGGATGAGTCATATCGGACATCATGTGCAGGACATTGGACTATGGAAGAGAAATAAAGTCATGGACATAGTTAAGTTGTATGAGTATAAAATATAGGGTTCATCGTACTTTGGAATTGCCAAACACACACCTTGGCATGTTGGGGGTAATGCATCCATCTGAAGTCTCTCCCCCAGGCGACATGTTAGAATCTCACTGCCAACCAATGAGAATCCAGGATGGCATCTGTATCTGATGATGTCGCCTGGATGAACAGTGAGAAGAAAACATTATTAATTTCTTTAAAAGTATATGATATGTGTTGAAAGAACCTAGAATTACAAACTTTATACTGTTACGGCTGTGTGTTTTCCTATGCTGTGTGTTCCTTCTCCCCTTCTGTTGTCTCCAGCCCAGGTGAAGCCACTAATTGCACAAGGAGGTACACCTGGCCTCAGTGCTTAAAAGGCCAGTGCTGGCTGCAGGAAAGGAGGCATTTTGAAGAGGCATTTTTGAGGATTGTCAGGATTCAGGGATTGTCTGTTGTGTTTTATTAAACTACTTCCTAATTTAATCTTTGTCATCATTAAGTTTAAGTAATTGTAATAAATCCCTTTGTTTTGACTTTTGTTAAGGTATTTACTGTCTTTTAATAGGTCAATGTGCGGTTTGTTGTTAGCCCCATAGGACCGCCTTATGGTGGGGCATAACAATAGCCATAACCGTGCTGTGTCAGACGGATAATCTTCAAACATGTGTTTGTTTAAATGATCTCAACTGTGATACAATAATAGCCTATCAAAATGCACACCATAATTATCAGTCTACTCAGCAAAATTCATGTTGACTTGTTCCACTATAGACCCAAACAGCTGATCGGTTTGCTGCAGGCGGAGCAACACATATGTGGTGTGATGATGTAGTTCTCAAACAAAGTGGCTTGTTTCTAGCTTCCTTGTCTGCACAATGGCCGCTCTCTCAATAAAGAGGCCACGCTGACAGGCCTCTCCTGTGGCTAATTCACTAACTATTGATAAGAACCTCATACAACCCCACTTCAAAAATACCAAACTATCCCTTTAAGTGAGTTAACATTTAATGTTGCAAGCATGTCTTTGCTATTAAAATTAAATGAGTAAGATGTATTTAAAAGTGAAATGTGTTTTTAATGGAGGACATTAAATGTGAGGAAATGGAAAGTCCCTATTTGCCTCCTTCATCAAATTGACACATCTGGGCGCACTGCAGGCAGACAGACAACTCACCTATCTCTAGCTCACCGTCCTCCATCAGCATGTCAGCGTTGGGCACCTCTGGAGGAGGCTGGCAGACCCTTAATTGGTAGGCTAGGAGAAGAGACACAGCAGAGGAGAGAGGACAAAGAGAGGACCATTATATAAGGGTGTGTGAGGGGAAATGTGGCCGTTGAAAACTGAAAAACACTATTTTTTTTTGGAGTGAATATTATAGGAATCATGTTGATCTAACTCCACTGATGTGTAATCTTCCACTTGTCTGTGTCTGCATCAACTGCCCACTCGAGTTGTGAAGGTAAATGTTGAGAAAACCAACTAGCGTGACACAATCTGATTTTATTTAGTCTTGGTTGTTTCAGCTTAACTTCACTTTTTTTAAGTTCATATGGTCAGGTCAGCAGAGCCGGTTACACAGATACAGCACTGCCTTAAATCATAAAAGGGAACCGACTTCAGAGCTACTGAGCTGAAGGCTGTAATCGATATTACTGCATGACCATAGATCACTCACTAACAGAGAGAGAGAGAGAGCAAGAGGGGGAGAGAGACAGGGAGATGAGGAGGAATAAGAGAGAGAGAGGGAGGAAGAGCTGAGGGCTGTAAGTCAGGATGAAATTGACTATGAAAATGAGACCTGCCAATAGTATCTGCTGCTCTCATGCATATCAAAGCCCTGTGGTCTGTGTGTGTGTGTGTGTGTGTGTGTGTGTGTGTGTGTGTGTGTGTGTGTGTGTGTGTGTGTGTGTGTGTATGGGTTATATGTGTGTGCAGATGCAGCAGCTGTGTCTTTGCTACTGTGTGTGAGAGGAGAGGTTCAGTGCGAGCAGACATTGATCTCTCTAAGCTCTGAGACCTTTTTTCATTGCTTCTCTCACATTCATGTCACATCTGCTTCCTTAGTCTCACATCCATGACAACATTATCCAACTGTGTGTGGTTCACATCGCTTTATGGGATTTTGGCATTTTTGACCCAGAGATAAACATATAAAATGAGACTGACGTAAATCAACATCCCCAAACAGTGGAGTGAAGCTTCCTTTGGGCTTCTTTTGGCATTTACAGCCGAAGCTGCACTTCAGCAGATGTCTCTGTGACATTCTGAATTTTCTGTTGCGTCACAGGAGAAGAAATACTCAACCTTTGTCCATCATTGTGACAAAACCCTAGGCAAATAAAAGCACATTCTTCCTGTATTTATCACCTATATGCTATCTTTTCAAACAAAAATGACAAAATAATGCTAACAACCACTGAAGTACATGCCATCCACTATCCCTCTCATCCAGCTCCCCCTGTCACTCTCGGCTCTATCTCCTTCAATAAAGCAGAAATTGAAAATAAACTTGAATCCATCAGATGGTTCTGCTCCTGTGTGTGTGCGACAGCTGACAGTTAAAACCTGCCAACAGAAATTCATTAGCAACATGACATCTGCCTGAAAAAAAAGAGGGATGCTGGCTCCAAAAAAACAACTTGACATGTTTTCACTAAAGAGCACTGAACAGAAAGTTTTAAGGAGAAGCAAATATGTGGTTTATGTGGGCGAGGGCGGTTGATATAAATGTGTTTATGCTTGTGTGTATGTGTGAGAAAGAGAGGGAGAGAGAGGTAGGTGGGGGGGATTTAGACAAGAAATGACAACTGTGTTTTGAAGGGTAAAGAAAGTACATATACTGAGACTCATTAGAAGCCATTCTGTCAAATTAAAACTTCATAAAAAAGGCAACTTTCAGAAACTTAATGCTGATGATGATGAGGAGTATAAGCCGCATGTCTGCACTGTCGGGTGGATAAACCTTGCATAGCCAAAATGAGACCTTTTTGGTTTGATGCATTATGCTGCCTTCAACAGCACATGGGCATGCGTCATTTGAAACTATTTTATTTTTTCTCCTTTGGTTCAAGTTAAACAAAAAGATACTAACGAATGATATTTGCCATGGAGAATATAAAAAGGTAGCTGTGGTGGTGACATATTGGCATGTGAGACATATGTGCTGTAAGTAGAGCACCAGATGTATACATGCTAACTAAAAGGTAAGTCAAGGTGCATTCATGTATATTCTAATGTTAGAAAGTATTAGTTATAGCCACAAGATCATTTCCCCAGTTCTATAACATTATGAGGGTTTCTTATACATGTTAACTGCCTACATGAAGATATTTTTTGCTCTCCAAAAAATACAAGTGAAGGAATTCTGTTCAAAGTTGTCTTTCAAAAAAGAGATCAGATTATTATTTGGACAGTATGTCAATTTTTGTGAGCCATTATTTTAAATAACTGAGTTTAGGTTGTCACCACAGAAGGGATCACCTTCTAACAGGACAATAAACACGATCAGCTGCATATCCCTGCCACTTGTATAAATAACTGTACCTCTACATTATGTGTTATCAGTGCTGTCTATTTTTAAACCTGTTTGTTCAGTGAAAGTTGTTTTTGTCAAAGAAAAAAATACTTTTCAGTGTTGCTTTAGTCCTTGTAACCAAAGCAATACATGACAGACAACACAAGAAGAGATGGGGTAACTATAAGGTACTTCTGTATCTTCCAGCATCTTAACTTACTTTGTTGTGCATCTTCTAGGAAGTGATGGAGAAACAAACTCTAATAAAAAGTCAAAGTGTTTGATCGTACAGATCTTCTGTCAGATAAACTGTTAGTGTCTACTGTGTTAACAAACCAACAAAAGTAATATTCCTTCCAACAAGTGCAACAATCACATACAATATGACATTTGTATTATGTTAACTTGTCACTGACCATCAGCATATCTCACATGAATCACTAAAATCATTAGATCATGAGCTTTACTGTGGCAGATCATGAACATATTTATGATAAAGCACTCTAAACTAAAGTGGTCAAATCTTTTACATAACAAAGAAAGTCAGAGCTGACAAAAATGGCATCAAAAGTGACATCTCAGAGTTTGTGTTCGTATTGAATGACTCATTTTTAAGGCTGACAACTTTAATAAACAATAACTTGAATGTCACGTTTTATGCTAAATACACTTCATCATGTTTTTCTAACCCTAATATGTGTCTCTAGTCTGTCTCAAAACCCCCCAATTATGAGATAAGTCCATCCTCTCTATCTTTTGCCTGCTCCACTTCTCAGTGTCAGAAAATGTGTGCTCAAATAGGCAGATAGAAGATTTTCCCTTCATGACATCACAAAGGGCAGTAAACCCTCCCCCAGATGGGTGACACTTCCACAGCTAGGTGTTTGTTCTTTCCTCTGAGTCTGCCTTCTCACCGTTAACTAATGGGCATGGTGCAAGAAAGTCCAAGCCACCCAAGCCCTTCTAGAGGGGGGTGTGGTCGAACACAGCTCACTTTCATTTAAAGCTGCAGACACAGAAACAGTCTGTTCTGTCAGAGCTGAAATAGAGGGGTTTATATGCATGCTAAAATACAGGATCAGATCGTTGTTTTAGCAAGAAACTTCAGTTAAATATTTTGGGACTTATGAGTCTTGTTTAAACTGGTTGAAAGGAGTAGAAGATGTAACCTTTAATAAACATAAAGCAAAAAGAGTGGCAAATAAATCTGTAAAATCAAAGAGGAAGTGAGAATGTCTATAAAATGTTGACAAAATGTGAATGTTCAGAAGCTCGAAAAAGAATAAAAAAAACAACTTCATTTGTAATGTGACGGCTATCAATAGACTGTTGCATCATTACTGTGGAAGGCTTTGTTAAAGAAAAGTTCAGCAGGAAGTCTTAAACTTCATGAGTCAGGTAGAGACAGAGGCAGCAGGTCTGCGTGGGATGTAATGAGCGAAAGGTTGAAAAAGGTCTAAGACAACAAACAGATCGATGTCTTCACTGCAGATACAACTAATGATAACATAATGGCTTTACCACTTCAACTCAAGACAACAAAGCCAACTGAAGAGAAGACAGTTGAAAAAAAATAAGCACTGGCTTTGCTATGGTACTGAAAATGTTGTTACTCTCTTACCATGGTAGCTTAAGACAAAGAATCCGGCTCCAGAGAAGTCAGAGTGGAACTTGATGAGGATGATGTTAGAGGTCGAGTAGACCGACTCTAACGCTGTGTTGCCGCTGAACTGGCCGATCTGAGGAGATGATTGGTCCGGACCATCCCTAGAGGAAAAAAAAATAAAACCAAACATAAAGAAAGCTTGTGTTACAAAGGGGGTACTTACAGACTAAAGAACTGTAAACCAATGCACTTGATCTTTCAATATAGAACAATGCCGGAGAACAGTCATCCTAAAACATCATTTGAATAAGTTATTGCAGTCATCTCTGTCAGTTAAATGGCTATTTGTGATCAGGAAATGGTTTCTCTGAGGCAAGAAACAAAGATAGAAGAGACTTGATGATATTTATGGGACAAAACGAGGAGCTGCTCCATTGACTGCAAATGGAGTCAGACATTGTGTGACAAAGTGCCCAGAGTGATTGTGCATGGCCATGGGTTCATCTTCCATCTCAAAACAATCCTAAGTAGAATGTCAGGAAGCTCACTTAGAAAACCTTCACAAAGTCGCTTACAAAAGAGTGCTTCCTTTCTGTCTCTTGACAGCGACACGCTTTAAAGCCCTGGCTCTCCTCTTCTTGCTTTGGGATGCTCTAGTTCATAAATATTGATTGAACTGTCGTCAGATCATAAGAATAACAAATGGGAATCCTGTTGTGGACTTGGCTTTAGCTTTGCCACTAATAGCAGCCTGGCATTCATGAAAAGTTAAACAATTTCCACCGAAGGCAGACAGGGCGTTGTCTGTCATCTGGCAGGTCAGCGCCTCTGTGCAAAGTCACAAGCATATTTCATCTTTAACGCCAGAGCCACCAGCTGTCAGAGTGGAAGCGACCAATAGCTGACTCATTATCAGAGATTAAAAATAATTATCATGAAGTTAAATGGAATGATTATTTCCTGCTGTTAAGTGTTTTTGGATGAGGCCAATTATACCTGTCAGGTTATGTAAGGAATCATCCTCGTCTCTTGATTCACAATGAGAGGTTCACAGTCATCAGTCGATTCATTCATTGCTTCACGCTGCTGATTACTGCTAACAGTCACTAACATTAATGAGCACATTAGGGCAACAAAAGCAAGATACTTAAGGCTTTCAGATACAGGAGAAGAAAGTATAACTTTTTCATTGCTCTCTTAGCAAATGGTTGTGCAGCAGTTTGAGTGAAAAGTAGACAAAGATGTAAATAGAATAAATATAACTGTTGACCAACGGGTCTATGACTATATCTTTGTATCTCTCTACCCCTCTGACTGAGCTAAACCAGCACCTCATTAATGACTTTTTCGTCATGAAATGCAGAATTACAACAAAAGGTCATCAAAAATCTCATCACATTTTCAATGTACTCTTTATAATAGCATTTAAAGAGACCCAACATGAATCCACAAACGAGCAAGCACTTGAGCAACAGTGAAAGATCAACTTTCTTTTAACAGGCAGAAACCTTGAGCAGAACCGGAGTCATTGGTGGACAGAGAGGAATATAGGGAGAGGCAGAAAGACAGAGATGGAAAGAGACAGAGAAACAACTGGACAGAGAGACGGAGGGAGGGACGGACAGACAGAAACATAGACGGACCAATGCCAATAATTAAAGTAAAAATATGCCTAATATTAGCTATAACAACTATTCAAATTATAATGTAAGTATGAACTATTATTGCTTGATTATTGCATTGCATTATATCATATTATCTCTAAAAATGTGTTGTAGTAATCCTGAGACAGACAGTAATCCAGAGAGAAAGAGAGGAGCTAAATAAGCAGAGCAGAACGGAGCTGATCTGGAGGCTGGAGCCTCCTACGCACCACATGCCTCTGCAGCATGTACAGGGTACAGCACAACACAAGGTAACATCTGTGACATACAGTATATGATAATTCTACGGCTGGAATCCTGCACTAAGCCTCTCCGTATGAGACCAATTAGCAGACTAACTGACTGTCAGGCCGGCAGGATCTGGACTGAGGAGATCGCTGTGAAAATCACACCTCTGCCACTGACACTGTGCTCTCTACAGGAAACTAACTTTGCAGCTGTGTGACTCAGATTGTGTGTGAGGCGTTTGCTGTCTTTGCTTTGTGTGAGTTCAGCATTTTTTTTTTGGTTCACTTTTCTTACTGATGGCAGGGTCAGGAACACGCAGTGAGACCAATTTCATGGAATTCACAAATCGGCAGAGGGCAAACGCAGACTCCACAGTGTTGTGGTGTTTGTGAGGGGAAGGTGGGCTGCATATGGCAGATGAGAGCTACGTCTTTAATCTGGAGACATCTAGACGCTACACAATCCATATCCCAAAGGACAAAATAAAGAAGTGATAACATTAGCGGCACCCAAAATGGTTTTAAATGCAGTTAAAGAGAATCAGTACTCTAATCAAATGTGTTCAGATACCTAAACCTATACCTTTTCACATTTATCTAAAACAATTTGAAAATAAAAATAAATGAACAATTGAAAATGATTCAATAACAGTTGATAACTGATGTTTTTCTAATTTACTTCATAAATAATCAACAGTCTCTGGTGAGTTGAGGAATTGCTTTTTCCTTTTATTTTTCTGTTATTAGTGTATGATGATTCTTACGACGGAGGATTAGGGCCACATTAATTATTATTTTATTTTTTAATTTCGAGATTAAAGTCGTAAATGTACGACTTTATTCTCGTAAATTTATTTATTAATTTATTTTTTTAACATGGCCCTAATCCTCCGTCGTAGATTCTTACGTTTTTTGGATCAGTGGTTGGACAAAAACAGGCAATCTGACGGCATCATCCTGGACTTTTCTCAGTATTGTTGTGTTTTCTTACATTAAATCTCTTTACTTTGAAGATACATGCAGTAGTGTGCAGTTAATCATGTAATTGATTGTGTAGATATAAAATACTTATATCAAAATAAGTGATGGAGTGATAAAGTTATCTCTGTATGTTTTTTTAAGATCTTGGCTGAGTGGCTGAAAAAACAGAAAATAGGTAAACAGAGTTTGTAGCCACTCGTACCTGAATATTCCAATTGGTGTTTAATGCTGATTGTCTCCAGACATTAAGTGGTACATTTGGCAGTGAACCTTTAAGCTTTTATTTGCATCTAAATTAGAAACCTCTGCGGTAAAGTTTTCCCAAAGGGATAATAGAGATGCAATTGGTACTTCTGTGTTCCTCTAAAAATGATTTGCAGAGGCAATCTATCTGCAGCCTATCATGTCTTACCCTACCATTGTTTATTCCATGTCTGTGTGCCAGGTGATGTATCTAAACTTTTGATGATGCACCCTGACATCTATTTATAGGTAAACAGGCTTCAGCTATAGAGTAGGGGCAGCAACATGTCAGCCATAGAAAAACAAATGTACAGTCTATTTATGTGTCTGCTGCCACCTAGTACCTGCAGAAAAATATATAACATGGTGTCAAAGCGCCATTTGAACACCTGCATTGACAAAACGTCTGCTGTTGCCAATGGCTGCTCTGCTGGAAAAGAATACTGAAGAGAGAAGTCAAGGCTAGGCAGGAAAGGGGAAAAAGATGGATTATATATAACACACACACACACACGCGCGCAGAGAGTGAGTCTGTGAGGCAGCATGAAGAACACCGGGAAGAAGAGAGAGAGACTTATGGGTTAAGACAGCTAGCTAAAACATGACAAGAAGGAAATTAT
The DNA here is from genome assembly GCF_963930695.1 of Labrus bergylta. Lineage (NCBI taxonomy): Eukaryota > Metazoa > Chordata > Actinopteri > Labriformes > Labridae > Labrus > Labrus bergylta. The sequence goes on along the minus strand of NC_089213.1, from coordinate 20,929,239 downwards.
GTCAGAGCAGTTTTATATTCAAGCAGAGATGTCTGTCGTCATAGTAACCCTTGCTGGAATTTAGCCAATTAGTGGCCCGTTTTGGAAAGATGTTAAGGAGCATGACACCTTTGTTTGAGGGAGAAAGTGTGTGTGTGGCAGAAGTAGAATAGGTGGTAAAAATGAAATGGTTACTTAGTTAAAAAAAAAAAAAAAGCCGTGATGAAGCAGGAAAATAATCAGTAATAAGTAGTACCTAATGAGGATGAGCAATGTCAGTAATGGAGATTAAAGATGTGTTCATCAGATAAAAAACAACTGAGAAATCACCTACCAGACGGTAATGTAGTCATATATGGGCTCAGTGCTCAGTACAGTAAAATTGATATATATCCCGTGTCCAGGAGGCACTCGAACACTCCACACACAGTCCTGGAAGTTGGGGTACTCCTCAGGGTGACCAGGAGAGTAGATGGTTCCATTTAATGATGTGATGTTGCCACCACAGAGAGCTGTGAGACAGAAGAATTACAGAATAACTCTTCATACATTTCCAGCTAACTCGTACTACCTTTGCAGTCGTTTTAGTAAATGTAATTGTCTTGATGACATCTCTATGGCTCATGTAATAACCACTGGATAACTACTTAAGACCTTGAATAAATGGTAATAACAAAATTTTATTTAGCTGTGTAATACAGGTGTTCCTTTGGATTGTTTTTGTTTCTGATCATTGGTGGAAAATTGCAACAGCTCAGCACGACAATGCTGAGATATTAACTTTCATTCCCTAAATAAAGGGTCCTTGAATGAGTGTTTGTGCAGGAAAGTCTAGGCTATAAAATAGAGAAAATTAATTAGATTACTGTGCAGCTACTTGTCATAAAGGTGGAATTGTATCTTTAACGATGATCATTACACAGCTGGGAATTCACAATAACAACCTGCCTGACACTTCTTCTCTTTCCTACAGTTTTATGGTATACTCTTTCTTTCCAGTTTAATTATGCTTCTCCCATTTCATTTGATATACAGAGGAGTGTTTGTGTTGACTCACTAGTTGCATATGCTTGTAATTGCTGTTTATGTTTTTCTCAACTAAGCTCGCAGAGCAACAATTAATATCAACTGGTTTTACTTTGGAAGAAATACCCAGAATAATATTATGCTTGCAGGAAGGAAGGAAAATGTAAACATGAATTTGTTACATTACACAATTGCCAACATTCCCAACAGTAGTGTTATCAGAGTTGAAAAGCTATTACAAGCTTCTACAAGTGTGGGTGTCTTTGTGTTAACCAGGGGAATACATGGTCTCTAAACAAACTCCTCCTTTGAAGGAGCAGTTACGAGGGTACATGTATACTTTGATTAATGTTGGGCTCTGGGTACATGATAATCCCATGTTGCAAGTCCCACATAATCTTAAGTGTTGTTTGTCAAAGAAATCAAGATGTACAATATTAGCAGAGACAAGGGTAATAAAAGGGATTACACCGTTTCTATTCCCTTCACAATAAAGCACAAGGACATTTCATGTCTAGTTGTAGACTGAAGACTGAAACACTATGCAGTCAAACAGAAACACTCCCTCTGACATGGTCATATGTACAGTGATGACTATCTGTATTACCTTCACATCTTGGCAGCGGGTGGTTCCAGTTCCTGCTGATTCCATGTAAACATGTGAGTGAGGCATCCCCGATCAGAGAATAACCAGCCAGACATTCAAACGACACCGTCATTCCAACGCTGAAGTCTGTGCCAATCACGATGCCGTTACGAAAAGGCCTTGGATCGGGGCAACTCTGGAGCTGGTAGGCTAGAGAGACAATGATCCAGTTTTGTGAAGGTAAATAATGCTAGAAACAATATGGGACTGCAGTAGCTTAGAAATGGCTTGGACAAGCTGTACAGTTTGTGCTCCCTTTGTCATTCATAGAAATAAGTCCTGTGGTTTGTTAAGATGAAGACCTGTAGCAAACTGCAGACATATTGCAAAATAACTGATGATATGAAACTCCGATTAGAATAAAATAAAGTATAGTAAAATAACCTTTAGGTCATAATTAAGATTGCAAACCTTTTGAAAACGGTGTCATAAACAGAAGGAGCCTGTTCTCGTTCTTTTATATTTGCTTAATCTGTTTGCTACAGTATTTATCCTTGTTCCAGTCACAGTGAATTTCACAGCCAAAGTTAAAGGAGTCAAGGGTTTGCATGAATAAAGACAGACACGTGACTGAGAAGGACTAACTTACAAAGCATTTATAATCCTGTTTTAAAATGCATTGGCAGTCATGAGATAAATGCTATTATTTATCTGCTGCTGTAATTTGCACATTAATGGAATTAGCTTTGTCAAGTTTAGGTTTTTCACATTGAATATGAGACTGCTCAAAACATTTATAGTGAATGCATATAACATGAATCTTATTTCTGACATTTATCTCAAATTAAAGACTTTTCATTATATTTTTGAAAGTCTTTTTCAGGTCAAGGAACTTTTGAAATTGTTTCCTACATGTGAATGATTTTGATGTGAGTTGCTCCAGTTGCATGTATACACAGTTATGAGAAAGTTGAAATGTACTGATCAATTTATTAAAAAGGCAACAGTTTCTTTCAAAATGAAGCACAATCTTCTCGGGTTTTGCTTAGAAAATGATCCGTCTGCACACAATGTGAGGAAAGACACTTTTTAGGAACAACGTTTACCTTGATATGTGATGTGGAACCCTGGTTTGTTTTGTGAATAGTCACTGTGGAAGAAGAAGCTGGTCTGGTGCGTGGTGCTGAACAGAGGCTTGGGGATGACTGGGCCGCTGAACCGGTCAATGACCGAGCCTGTCTCCAGCGTTCCACTGCGGATCTCTAGGTAATCGTGGATCGCTTCGGTGGAGAAATTCAGAAACTGGAGATGGATACCTGAGAAAAATACATAGTCTTTGTCTTTTACAGCAATTAGCAAAGCTTCAGTAACAGAGAGGCTGGTGATAAAAGTTAGATGCAGCCACTCATGAACTACACGGCTAAAGGCAGCCAATACAGTTTTGATTAAATAAACAATAAGTACAGCACTACTACATGAAGATGGAGACAGAGAGAACATGTTACAGGGAAAATGAAAAAAGAACCAAACACACACTGTTTAAAACACAAGTTAAAAGTTGACAGTGTATCTTACCAAAGCCGACAGGTAAGTTGACTGTCCATGTGCAGTCTAATCCACTGGGGTAGTTGCCGGGGTAACCAGGACTGAGAATCACTCCACTTACATCTGTCATGGACCCACCACACTGAGCTGGAAACACACACACACAATGCACACGTATTACACAGAAAGGCAAAAAAGTAACCAATTCCTCTGGTTGGATACTTGAGTATCTCCAACCTGACATTTTGTGTCACATTGAATAAAACATTAATATTCTGAATCTTTAATAAATGCCCTTCTTGAATAAATCACCGTTGTGCATGTAGATGTGTGTCCAAGGCTTGTTTCCCTTTTGCCTCAGTGCATGCTGATGATTTGGCACAGCGTGTATGTTTATGACAGAGTCTGTCGGAGCTTTGCATCAGTGTAAAAGCTTAATCATATTCTGCACAGCATACTAAATAATCAGCTCATCACAGAGAAGTAAATTGATCAAACAGCTTGTTTTTTCAGTGAGTCAGGATAGGCAGTGCAGACGAGTTGCATCATCTCTGCAGCACTGAAGTTTTGCATGAATCTCGATGTATTCAGGCTAGATTGCCTCTCTCTGTGTGTGTATGTGTGTATATTTGTATATGTGTGAGTGAGTGAGTGTGTGTGTGTGTGTGTGTGTGTGTGTGTGTGTGTGCACTGCAGTAGAACACCTACCAAGACATAAAGGAACAGGGTAGTTCCATCTTCTGACAGGCCCAGGCATGCAGGTGATATGGGCATTGCCCTGAAAAGTAAGAGAAACCACAAGGTAGTGTTATATTACAGTTGGCAACAAATATTAATTCATTTAGTTATTATAAATAATGTATGTACTCTACAATAATATTCATGCTTTGCAGTAACAGCTGTTGGCATCTGCATCAGTGCTGTAGAGCTGCAATAATCAAAATCTGTGTATTAAGCATAAAGAAGCAAACCTCTGTTTGACTTTTATACTGCACAGAAATTGGGCAGACGACATCAGAGACATAAATAATGCATGCGCTGAAATAAACCACACCAGCATAGTATGTTTAGTAAAAGCTGAGAAAAACCACCCAAGAGTGTGGGTTCCTCCTGATTCACAGTTTAAAAAGTTCTTGATTTGAGCAGCCAGGGGATAGATGGAGTGAATGGCAGCACACTCGGAAAGCTGAACAGCCTTTAATAATTTCACAAACCCATCTGGCAGAGGGATTGCATTAAAAAACTATTGTACTTCGTGGTAAGTCAATGAGTAATAACCCACACAAATGTTGTTCGTTTTTTACCTGAAGAGAGTATCCTTGTTCACATGAAAACTGTACGACATCTCCAACCATAAATCTGTCTCCTTGTCTTATTCCATAGCTCGGAGTCTGAGGCTCTGGACAAGACTCAAGGCCAATAGCTGAGAAGAGATGTGAAATGATGTTTCAGTCCACATATTGTGTTTGAAGAAAAATGCAAAAGATAAAGCAGCATAAAGGAAAATATGTTACCTGTGTATTCCAGGTGAAAACCAGCAGCGGAGACACTGATATCAGAGCTGAAGCTGAGATGGAGGTTGTTGGATGTACTATTCAGTAGAGGAGGAATGGTGGTGCCTGAATACAAGGAGAGAGGCAGAGAGCATCAGAGAAGCACTATCAAATTTCTTTATTCTTTAAACGGAGCCTTGAAAGCAACGTTCTCAGTAATCTGACAGGGAAGGGAACAACAAAGGCCTCCAAAAACCTATAATTTTACTTTTCTTAGTAATCTGTTCTCGGAGGAGGAAAAGGAGAATTACTTTTATATGAGACATCTGTTTTATTTGAAGTCCCTTTTAAAATGTTCCCTTGGCCTACTTAGCTTGGAGAGGCAAAGTACAAATGAAAAATAAGGTGCTGAAGCAAACCAGTGTAATCATTTAAGGGCCCTTCACAATAACATAAAAGAAAATTCAACTTAACGTAAAGAAATATTAACCCACTCTAACTTCCTTATCAATGTGCATGTGTCGTTGTCTTATTTAAAGGAAGAATGTGCGACTTTTTGATCTAGTAGATGTCGTCCTGGAGCACCAGCATGTAACCAAAACAAACCGCTGTTTGGCGACACCTCCGATATTCTATAAGGAGTTATCAATTAGAACGCACCATTATTAAGCCCCATTAAGCGCAAGCGGCGGACCAAATTGTTCTCTGCTCGAGCTGCAATCGCCTGTGGCCTACATTGTTGTGTTAGCAGGCTAATGTTAGCACACTTTGGTTAACTCATAGCTTCACATTGCATATAAATTGACACAGAATGACTGTGATCTAAAGACACTTACATGACATCCAAATAAGCAGAAAGTATGTTATTCTTATTTTCTCTAGTCCTTGATTATAACAGCTTTATACGCAAGGCCTTACTGTCCATGTAAACATGATGTAAACATGATGTAAACATGATGTAAACATGATGTAAACACGGCTCCGACAACAGTACAGCTGGCGAGACTCGTGCTTCTCACTCATTGTAGACAGTCATGACTCAGAGACACACACAGACTCTGATGTATTTATGTGTAAGATGTCCCACATTCTTCCTTTAAAATGGCAACAGTGGTAAAACTCTGATAGTGGCCACCTGTGGAGATTTCCTACTTGCGCAGAGGCAGAGAGCTGTGAGCAAAGGCGTGTTACTATTTGCATGTTTTCTTTTGTTCAGTGGCAGTCAAAACTCATCAAAGTTAGAGAGCAACCTCTGAATCAACAGTGAACTAGGCCAGCTGATGTTATCGGTTGCCTGTTGTGAGGGGAATCCATTAGCACATTTCTGAACAGTCTGCCGCCCCCCTGCTGGTGTCTTTCACAATCCAGAGAAAATCTCATTCATTATCGTAACGGAAAATAATAAATTATTTTTCCTTAATAATACATGATGAATGATGATGATGAATGACTATTGCATGGATTTAACCATAACAATCTAGGATGTATGACAGTACTAATTAATAGTTGTAATGAACCTGTAAAAAGTTAAATTACCTCCCTGCATGTATTTATTCATTAATAACTTTTTATATGGGAATAGAGTTCCTGTCATGATCATTTCATTGCCACCAATTGAATCTCTTACCCAGCTAGTCATAAAAATGTCAAGCCCTTCCATAAATTACTCAGCATAACAAACAGATAATCAGATGGCTTTGCTTCCCTCATAGTAGAATGAGTTAACTCCCTCCTTTAACAGCTCGTGAATGTATCCACAGAGATGCTTCACCTCAACTGAGCATGTTTTTAGTGGCTGGAGCAAGAGGGACTCTAAAATTATCCATACTGTAAACTGCAGGGAGCAATCAGACTCATGGTACACTAATGTGCAACCTTCTTCTTGGGGTTTATTTTAGTGTGCAGTTTATTTTAAAAACAGGAAAACATGAGAACAGAAATGTATTTTTTTCTTTTCTGAAGTACATTTTCATGTATAAATAAGATAAATAGAGTGTATGCATCTTTGGGCTTTTATTGTGCCTTTATTATTTAGAGATAGAACATAAGATAGAGTCAGAATATTAATATTCACACTTTAGTTTTCAGTTTTGGCTTTCATGAATTATCTAAGTATTTAAGAGCTATATTGTTAAAAATGATTAGCATATTGAAGCAACATGTGTGCTTCTAGTGTGTGTACAATTATTTTAACCAGAGCAGAAGTTGTTGTTTTTTACGTTGTAAGGCTTTATTGTTGGTAATCAGTTGTAAATATCAAACATACGGTAGTTTAATTAACTTAGGCTGGATTGCTTTTCGCATTCAGCTGGTGATACTGTGAATAAACATGTGGGAGCATTTAGAATTGGAAATAATCAGACTGTTTTGGAAAGAATGACTCTGATTCATCGTCTCCTGGGTTGATCAGAAAACATTCATAGAGTTTGAGAGGATCAGTAAGCTATGGGACATCTATTTCTTTCGAGGAATTGCAGAAAAACAAGCAGGTGTAAGATTTTGTGTGTCTCAACTCCTGCTGGGAGACTCAGAGGGGAGTCAGACTGGCTCTAACTGCACACTTAACAGAGACTCACAAGGTCAGCATCTTGTATGCCCCAATACACCATGACAGTATGCAATGTTTTTCTAACTTTATGCATTAAACTGTCAAGCTGTATTTGCTGTGATCATGTCAGACGATAACACAGCTCTTCTTTGTTTTGCTATGTAGAGTGAATGTTTGGTTTCTCTCTGAATTCTTCTACCTTAGATATAACCAGCAGATGCAGCTGTGACAGGCAGTTTAGACTTTAATGTTGTGTTTTATGTTCTCTAAAAGTGTCTTTTCAGTTACAATGTCTTACTTCAACAATAAGTGCTGCTGTTATATGATTTAAAACTAAGAGTGTTATTTCATAATTCATTTTTTTTTAAACTATTTGTTATGATAAAACCGTTATTAATATAAAAAGTCCATACTTTTGTGTTTTGAGTTACATTTTCAATAAGCTAAAATAATGTTTTTTTTTTTTTTACCAGAGTAGCTTCCCAGTCGGGGTGCGTGGTTGTCAGCACCGTCGTAGAAATCCAAAGAGTCCCAGTTATGCTCAGTGGCGAAACTCACAACTTGTATCTGCAGAGAGAGATAAAAAGAAATGAGGAGAAAGGATTTGTTCTTGTTAGCTACTGTTTCATTGTATTCAATAAAAGCACTTATGTTGTCATTTGGTTGTATTTGTACAATGGACTCTAAATTTGCTCATTCAGCAAACAAAAAAGTGAAAAAAGGAAAATACAAAACACAGTGTGTCCATGGTCTGTGGAACAGTGAATATGATCAATCACACTGTCAAAATAATATAAAAAGGAATATGAGTCTTATAATGCCAAAAAAGAAAAGAAAAGCTGAGAGGTGTCTGTCTCATATTTGTAATTCATTCTATATGATGTCAGAGTCATCTTTGCCTTTGTATTTGTCCGTGAGAGAGGTTTAGCTTACATGTAATCAGGCATGATCTCTCACGATTAGATCCTATCTAGTTATCTCTGAATGGTCTGTCTCTCGCAAACCATCCATCCATTCACCCTTCTAATAATATCTTATCTTCCTTGACATCCTGTCTGCTCAGCTTATAAGCCAATGATACATAGGTCAGCCAGAAAGCTAGCATGGCAGGTTCTACCTGTATTCCAGCCCCTTCCGGCACAGAGACCTTCCACACACAGTTCTGGTTATTGTCGTAGGGCTCTGGATACCCAGGCGACAGGATTGTCCCACGACGAGCGGTCAGCACTCCCCCGCAGGGAACTGTATGAGGAGAGAGAGCAGAAAAAGAGGAAAACTGAGGTTATAGCAACATTTTGAAAGTAACAGAGAAAGACATCTTCGAGCCATCTCTCACCCTGGAGAGGAGAGGACCAAAAAGGATAGTCATTCAATTGCATGACTTATAGCACACTATGGTTTTACTGAACTGTAGTATTTACCTATGCATGTAGGCAGCGTGTCGTTCCACTGGGCCAGGTTGTCTGGAACGCTCTCACACCGTATGGCAGTGGATCCGTGTAGGACATAACCAGGGTTGCACTCAAACTGCACCATGGAGCCAACTGCAAAGTCATTACCAAGACGCTTCCCAAAGCGTGGCTCGGGGACTGAACTACACTGGGTGGAGCTGGTCCTTGGCACAGCTGCAGGACAAAGACAGATGTCAAAACCAATCAGAGAATGTGACTATACATAAAATACCACATGTACAATTATTGCTGTCTGTCTTGAGCAAGACATGATTGGAAAACATCTTTCATGTCACTGTGAGTTTAGCATATGTATGAAGATATATAACAATCCATAATGTTAATGTTAATGTGTGGAATTATGTAAAATGGCAATATATCAAAAATACAGCAATAGCCCAATATACCCCATAGACAAAGAAAGCCAAGGTTTATGAGCAGTAAGCAAGCAGCTGCTGCAAACCTTTAAACTACTATTACTGCTACTAAAACAATAATGAGAATTTCAATCATTTTTCTGGCTACTTGTGCTTGGCTGACCTTGGTAGACAAAGTGGAATCCCTTAGCAGTTTCTGGTCCGACTGTGTTAAACTTGACTGTGATCTGGTTTCCAGAACTCAAAGGAAGAGACTCGCCTAGAGAGAGGAAGACAGATTTAAAGAGAGATAAGAACAAAAAGAAAGCGATGCCAGTGGTTCATTCATCTTTCCATATATCAAGCCATATATCCATCCATCTATTCCTACCCGAGTGGGACCCCGACAGAGAAGACAGCAGTGTGTTTTGCTGTGTAGGTCCATCGTAGATTTCCACCACATCATTAAGCGATGTCTGGAACAACACGAACTGACCGAAGAGTACTGGAGACAAAACAAGGCAAAAAAGTGAAATAAAAGAGATGAGTTAAGCAAACATGAATGGTAGCAAATTATTATTCCATGACACTGTCAGTGCCTGACCTTCCTAGATTAAAATTTAACCTGTGACATCAACATTAAGGAGTGGTGTCATCTTCTATTTGAAACCAACTACTGGCACAAAAGTACATATCAGCACATGTCAGGTCAAAACACCACCTTGTCTTCAGTCTAACCTACATGTTCATGAGTTGGCCAGGTTGCAGAGGTGTTATCAGCTAGTGTGAAATGCTGCTGCTGACAAATCTCACTCACTTTGTCAACACATGTCATTGGAACAAGTTTGTCTGTGTTTTCTCTGCAGTGTTACAAGAGCGTTTTAGTATGTTGGAAGCGTAAAGTCTGCTGCTGTGTCCAGGAATGTAGCTCAAGCATCCAATAAAATAACCGGAGATTCCTCTGTTGACCAGGATTTTTACAGTGCAGCCGTAGTGGCAGGTAGGCAGGTCCCCTGGAGGACAGAGGCGCTGTATTCGCACAATCTAGCACAATTGTCTCTGTCTTTGTTGATCACGGTTTCTTCAAATAAATCATAAATTGCCTTAAGCTACTAATCTGTAGTTGTTTAAAAGAAAATTTGTTTTCAGCACATGGAAAAAATGTCCTTTAGTATAAATCTAATTTATTTCAGCTTCAATGAAGCCGGCTCCCTCAGTACAAACGCACGCACGCACGCACGCACACCCCCTCTCCGCATTTCTCCCCCACTTCTCTTTCTGGCCCAGACAGCTTAGGTGTTAAGGATTAAATGTGAGCATTGCCAAGGATATTCAACTATAAGAAGGTCACTGGTCATTTTATACAAGGCTGTCTTTCTCTGGAGTTCTTTTAAAGCATGATTTGAATTTAGCTGAAAGATTTTATCTGACTTACAATAAAAACCAGCCTGCTTCCAGGTTAAACCTTGCTTCCAGTTAAAGAAATGAAAAGGTATGCAGAACAGGAAAAAAAAGAGATTTCCAGTTGTGTCTCCAGGTGTGAAAGGGAATCAGACAGTAATACCAAATCATCAAGAAAGAGTTGAGCTCTGCAGGGTTGATGAATCTACCCTTTTATACTTAGAGCCATGTCATCGTTATACACGAGGATGTGTTTAAGGGCATGCTGCTGAGCAGTCGTAAAGAATGACAGGATTCTGCCTGTCAGCAGAAATACTTAAAAGCTCCCACCGTGTATGGATTTCAAGGAAATCAGAGTGATTATGGTTTACATCATTCCTCACTATGGTATTGACACACCACAAAGCAGGGGTGGAGTTCAAAGCTGACACTGCTTCAAGACAGCTCAGATTCCAGGCAGGAAGACACACTTTCGCCATCGTTAACGGCCAGATTCATTAAGCATTATCACACACAGAGAATGGCTTACGCTCTTTCATTTATCGCAGTGGATTTCCCTTTCACATACTGAAAATACCAAAGAACAACATAAATACATAGCAAGCACAAACAGGCCAAACAAATGAATACACATAGAGAGAGATGATCACAGCAGTGTTGCCCCTTGCTGTGCTCACCACATGACTTGTTGGTAGTAGAATCCCTCTGAGCTGCAGTCACATACGCCTGATAGATCTGTTCACTTGTACAGGGTCTTAACAAGTCTGATCAGTCCGCTGAGAATTCTTCACTGTTTATTTAAAAGATTCCTCAACTCTTGACGTCAGATGGAGAAAACCTGGGCAGTGATCCCTGCAGAGCTGCCATGCCTCCTGAAGAGCAGACTGAGAGGGTGTCCTCATCCATGTCCTCAGAAAACAGGAGGTATGATGTCTCCACAGGGGGAAAAAACACCAAGTGTTTTCACACCTGGCGGACTTAAGACTGAGGGAACCGATCGTATGAATGCTGTAACGTCATGAAGCATTTCACAGCCAGTCCTGTGGTTTGATTTCAACTCCTCTGATAATAAAACTTTTGAAACCTCACCATTGAGTCTTTAAGCTTCATTTGCCGTAAGATCATATATTATACGCATGTTATTTATTTATTATTGTATTCTGAGAATGAAAGCAGTTCAGAAGATTCTGGTAATGGTAGAAAACAACTGAAAGGCAACACAACAGTCGAAGGTTCAGAGAGGCTGTCACTGCTTGTCATATTCAATATGTAGGCAGACCAAATGATACTGTAGCTCCTCTCAGTCAAAATCCCTACAATGAGATAAAACTGCAAAAGCTTCTATGCAAATATAATGAGACAGCAACCATCAACGCCTCAGGGAGAACTCTTATTTATTCATTACACCACAGGGCATGATTGGAAATCATATCCACCGCTACAATATTTTATATAATACTTACTGTTATTAAAGCCATTATTTCAGATAGTCAATAACTGATGTAGGGATATAAGAAACACTATGCAAATTTGTGCGCTATAAAATAATAACAAATAACTAGACTGCGTATCATGAATTCAATTTACTTGACAACAAGAGACATCCATCCATCCATCCATCCATCCATTATCTTTGCCGCTTTCTAATTCGGGGTCACGGGGGGGAGAACATGAATAGGGAGACAATGGAAACTTGACATAGAGAGGCCCTATCCGACAGGGATTCCAGGAACCTCCTTGCTGTGACATTAAAATGATTCTTCACACAAATTTTGATTGTAAATTAACCCCTACACATGTTTGGAGAGGCATTATTAACATGGGTGGGATATACTGGAATCAGATATTCCGTCAGACAATGTAACAGACTACAGTATGATCATTTATTTATAGTATAATACTTATTGAACATTCAAACCTTTAAAGAGAAAGAGGTTCTACATGCGTGTCATAAAGTATAAAAGGAGACACTTCCTTTTTATGAACATATTCAAACCCTAACGTGAAGAATCCTCTACATTATTCATTTCTTTATGATTGTCATTTATGCCTGACTTAAGGACCAATGCTGAAATGTTAAAAGATAAAAACAGCCTCATCTTTAAATGTCACTTCAATAATAAAACCCTGACCTGGAATCAAAAATAAATGGCCAATGACCGTCTTTTGATCATCTATAATATCTCCGAAAGTTTTAATGTCACAGAATGTCAAAGAAACGTATGACCACAGTTTTTCATTCCTTTTTGTAGTAACTTCACCTACACTTCAGAGTTTTAAACTTGCACATGAAATTGTTTTAAGTATAAATAATGGATTCCCTTAATATTCACAATTCCATATCAACACTGTATCACACAGAATGGATTCCTACAGGTACAGAATTTAATTCTGCAAAGGATCTTGGATGGTTATTCTCTATTAAGGATCATGTTAAATGCAAGTTAACCTATTCTATGAGACAGCGTGTATGGACTTACCAAACTCTCTTGGCACAGATATAGAGTAGACACAAGTCTGTCCAGATGTATAGTTCCTGGGAAAATTGGGAGATAAAACAGTCCCTTCTGATCCTGTAGATCGACTGCCACAGGGAGCTAAAGTAGGAATACACACAATCAGATAGGCACATTACCATACACATAATTATTTGTTGTATTAAGAGAGGTTTATGCTCTGTTTGCTGAGTACTTTATTCCACTATGTGCATTAGTTTGTGTTACCTTGACAACTAGGCAAAGCCCTGTTCCATCCAGGTCTGCCATCATCTCCCATACTGCAGGTGAGAGTCGAATAGCCCTAGAAGAGATTTTACAGTGAAAAAAACCATCACAACTGGTCAACAAACAAAACTACCTTTTAACAACCAGCAACCCATCCAATCAATCAACATTTACACAAAATAATCAACTACAAATCAGTAAACCAAGCCCCACCCATCTGAATAAACATGCAACCATCCATCCAACCACCTCCAGCCATCCAATCACTAAACAACCGACCTGTGACCACTATCAACCAACTAACCCTCCACCTACACATCCATCCATCCACTTAATTGTTTTTGTGTTTTTTTGCATCTTTACCTGCAGCACATATCCAGCCTCACAGTAGAAGGTAACAGTAGAGCCTAGCTTATAATCAGACCCCAACCTGGTCCCATTCAGAACAACACCTGGGTCGAAACAGGATTCCCTCAGCTTGGCTAGAGGAAAAAAGAGAGAACAAGTGTGCAAGTTAGAGAGAGGATGAGGAAAAGATAAAGCGACAGGCACACATAAATACAGACTCAAATTAATAATAACTAAGTCTCTCACTATAATCAAATGAGGCAGGCATTACGTTGGCCTTTTTCAACAGTCTGTTTGACTTAGCTGTCTTTGCCGAAGATAGAGGATGAACCAGAACTTCATCATCCAGCTTATGAATGGTACATGAACCTTGTAAATTACGGCTTTGGCCCACCTCCTGAAAGATTAGCGGCCACCATGCATCAACTTTAAGACTTAATTCCAGAGTCCACATGAAGCCAGTGTTGATACTTTTGTTCAGGTGAATCAAACTCAATGCTCTGGCAGACTATTTCAACAGACACTAATTCAACAGGGACTTTATAGGGAGGGCAATCCGTCTATTTCATCTTAAAATCAGCATGATGCACACTGTCAGCGGTGTGGGAGCCTTAATTGCATTCATTTTGTATTTGATGTTACGGAATAATTCAGGAGACATCTTTGTTAAATGCAAGAATTAAATATTTCTGAACACATTCTGGAGACATCCTGTCACTACAGGGGGCCTTTAAAACATTTTTAGACGGTTGTGCAAGTTTGAAAACCTTAACCAGTAGTTTCCCATGTTACCTTGCTCATGAAAAATAGAAATGAAAGAAAAGCAAATGCAACAAGAAAAGAATATTAAAATTATTCTTCAACAATTGGCCACTGCGAATTGGCTGTCAAAACAAAATGAAAGAGGACTGCTTTAACTTAGATTATTGTGATTATACCAAAGCGGATTTACCTTATCATAATGCAGATACATTTTACTCTGTAATTTCCTACTGACTTTAAGGTTTTAAGACAAAAATCAATGTCTAACAGGATGAATATTCTGTTCTTGCTGATGCCTCTGATCTTGTAAAATTGTCTTAGTATTGGCATTACATTTTACCTTTGTACTCCAGGTGAAAGCCAATGTAGGAAACAGACCCATCACTTCGAAAGGCTAAATGCATTGTATTGGAACTGCTCTCTATCCGCTCTGGGAGTTTGCTGTCCTGGAAGCTGCCAATCAGAGGGCTGTTGCTATCTGGACCATCGTAGATATACAGGAAGTCATAGTTTGGCTCAATATTGAAGCTAGAGATGGATATAAACAACACAGACAGGGACGTAGGGTAGGAGGGCAGAGAAAGGGAAAACGGGGACAATGAAGAGTCATGTCAATTAAGAGGATTAGAGGAGCATTTGCAGAACTCTTGAATGTATACATTTTTAACTTTTAAGAACAACAAATGGTGTTGTTTGTGTAGTTGAAGCTAGAACAGAGCCTTCTTGACATTGAGTCATTTTCTTTGACAAGCCCCCCAAAAATCTTAAAATGTATTGAACACACATTAATGCTGTCAGAGGACGGATTTCATGATAATTTGTAACAGGAGATCGGTGTAGTAATAACAAAAACTGAATTTCTGCACATCAAACTGTGTGCCCTATTAACAAGCAGCAATGTTTGAGTCAAGTTAAACAATCAGTGGATTTGGATGGTTAAACAATAAATAAGGGTTACCTGATGAAGGCCAGTGACAGGACATAGTCAGAGTTCACAGCAATGAGCCAATCGCAGTCCTTGGAGTGGGGGTAGGGATGCGGGTAATTAGGTGACAGTATGAACCCGTTGGAGCCAGTAAGGTTTCCTCCACAGGGCGCTAAGATGGGAAATCAAGAAACGTTTTTCCAAACACACTATAAAGTTGGAGTATTATTCAAAGCTCAACCATGCAGGACAAAATAATAATTTCACTTAAACAACTTTAATTTTCACAATTTAAGTTAATCTTATATGATTTATATTTAGTAGCAGCAGTATGAAGGGAGCAAGGTAGAGTAATACAATCAACAACTGCATCTACGCATGCGTAACGTCTATCGTGTGTTGCTGTTTATAAATGTATAGAAGCTGGACTTTTCACCTATGCAGACAGGCGGACTGGGCTGCCAGTAGTATCTGTTATCCACTTGTATACAGGTGATTTTGTCATCCCCCTGGAGCTCATATCCTGGGTCACACTGAAAGGACACTGAATCCCCCGGCTCACGGCCATCTCCACTACGACTGCCATTCATCGGTACGCCTGGGTCCCTGCAGGCTGTAGCTACTGAACCTGGACGGAGAGAGACAAAAAAAGGACACAGAGAAAGAAGAGGGAAGAGGAGAAACAGATGAGAGCAATTATAAAGATCTGTGTCACACTGGGTATCTATTGCTGCTGAGACAAAGCATAAACTCAGAGCATAAAGTCGTTACCAATTAAATAACTGTTTACTCTTCTGTTTTGTGAAGTACCTGTTAAGCTCCTTCCTGGCTATTCAAGTGAGGAATTTCAGAACATCAATTATGCTGATTGAAGCTTTTAATTATGGTATTTGATTATATTCACATTTTATGTCAAGTGAAGAACCACTAGACAAAGCACTGTGTTCCCTTAGCACCCTGTAAACCTGGCACAGTCTCACACACAGATTAAAATAATAAAATAACAGAATTCATAGTGGTAAATAACCTCATTCCTACCAGCAAAGCTTTTCTCAGCATACATCCCTGGGCTTTACTTACTGGAGAATTGGATGGCGAATCCTGATTTGCTGATGTAAAAATCTGTCTCAAACTGAACAGCGACCATGTTCAGAGTGGAGTGGATTCCCTCAGGAAGCAGAGACCCACTCAGCTCTGCCAAAGACATTTCATTCTCAGGTGGTCCGTCCCAAACCTTCAACATGTCATGGCTTGCCTCCGTGTCAAAGGACAAGAACTGAAGACTGTAATTTAGATGGGAGAAAAATAATATGATCGACAGTGCAGACCTCAGATCTCTTTATTTTTTAATTGAAACACCAGACTCTTAAAGTCTTAACATTTCCATCATTACACTTTACCAAATATTAAGAGGTACAAAAGAAATCCCAAAACAACTGCAGGGACTCTCTTTAAAAAGTTGGAACTTGTACCTGTGAGCATGAAAATATATATTTAATATATGGAAACACTTGTTCAATATAGTGTTTTACAAGTTCAATGAACTGAAATCCAAAAGTTAGATGCTAAAGTTAGATGCTAAATACATGATCAAATATCTAGACAGATCATGAGCACTGAATCTTGGGAATTTATTTTATTGTAGTCACTAAAATTGTATCGTTTCATCAATTTTTACAAGAAAGACTTGTAAATGGCCTTTGTTACCTCACTATATTCCCTGAGTCTACTTCGATGATCCATGTGCAACGTAGATTGTTGTCGTAAGGAAATGGATATCCAGGGGAGAGAATCCTTCCTGAAGACTCGCCTTTAAACCGACCTCCACACTCCGCTACAGGAATCAAACACACAGGTAAGAGACATAAAAGACCATTGATATGTACACACATATTAAGACACAAACAACCTTTAACTATATCTGTGTCTGTCTGACTAGACAGCTATACCAACATCCCAAATACCAGCAATTCAGTTGGGCAACGTAGTGGATGTACGACAAGCCAAGCGTTTATCTGTCCGTGACAATTGTTTATCAAGGCAATCAGATCCACCTCAGCAGCCCCTGAGAAGTGATTAAACGATCACCACAGAGACAAATGGATTAAGAAAGGAGTTAACACTCTATCTCTATGTCCCTCTATCTTTCTCACTGTTTTCTGAGCACAGAGAAAGAAGACAAACAGAGAAAGAAGAGACAAACTGCTGATCCTACAGACATCCTTTAAGAAGGCCCCAAACATTATATAAGAGAAAATAACTCTCTCTTCTCTCTTTGTCTCATTCGGTTATATATTTTCACAATCTTCATCCCTCCCTCCCCGTGCTCCTCCTCCCTCAGGCTCCCCTCCCTTCATCACTTGAATATATTATCTGCAGTATTAGGAGCAATATTAAGAGTTGGGCTGAAGAAGAAAAAAAAGCAAGAGAAGAGGCAAAAGATAGAGAAAATGGAGAGAACTAAGGGGGGTAAAAGAAGGAAACATTACCAAATAATATAAAGAAGCAATATAATATTAAAACTGGAGGTTAGCCAAGGTCACCGTGTGTCACTGCTAAAATATAAAATCAGGGGAATATCAGCAGCTTGTTTTATGAGGCTTTCATTATTGATAGTGAGAAGGAGAGCGCCTTATTAAGCTGAATCTAAAATCAGAAAGTTCAGAGGCAGAAATGGTGGATGGAAAGGTTCTAAAATATCGGACTTGCTAGTCTGAGTCACAGCTGCTGCAGCCTCTGTGTGTGTCACTCTGTCTATGCTTTCATTTGTTCAGGTTTAATTAGGGAACGGACTGTATAAGTCTTCAAAATTTACCTCCAAATCTATTCAAATCAAAGCATTTCGTACAAAACACATAGGAATATGTAAGCATGTGTGTATATAAATGTGAGTTCTGCAGCCCTGATATTGCACAGCTTATACTGTAGAAGGCAATTATTGACTTGTTGATATTAATATTCAGAGCTGTGGTTTGCTTTCCCCCATCAGTTTCAAGCCATGAAAAATGAATTAAGAAGGCAATGATGTTTTAATGGCATATTTAGAAATCGGTCGATACTCGAAAGAGAGTTGCTTCCCAGTAAGTTTTATTGTTTCCCTAAAATTGCTGCTGATTTGATACAGTGGTCTGACAGAATTCAATCAATTTAAATGCGTTTATGAAACGATTCCAGCAAACAGGATCTCCACGTAGCCCTGTTTATAAAGAGGGAATGACATAAGAGCCGGTTAGAAACAATTCAAGAGACAAAAATAATAACAAGGAGATGGGCCAGTGTGGGTGTGCACATCTGTGTGGAATTTGTCTGATTGCACAGCAATCTCAAAGTACAGAAAGCAAATGAGCCAGTCGAGGAAAGGAAATGGATCAATTAGAGAGAGGAAGTCCAGGTGGTAAAGTCTCCTGAATAAATAGACTTTTTATTGAGATTTCAGAACTAGCGCAGTGTGTGATCTCATGGAAATCAAAATGGCGATTCCACAGGAAATTTACCTCCAGCTGCTCTTTTAGATTATTGAATGGACGTCCCGTAAGAAGGGTCTTTGCATAAAGTAGCAAGGGACATTTTACCAGAGTGTAGAGAAAGACTGAGAGCAGTAATGTGTACTGCTTGTAAAAGGTATAAGTGCACTAGCTGTTGGGCTGTGGGAAAATTAGATGGACCCGCTTGAGCGTTAAGTATTATGTGAAGAGAAGAAATTGTCTAATTATGCTGATATTTATGCAGTGAATATATCCCGCTCCTGACTTAAGCCTTGAGAAATGTAGAGAGAAAAACAACTTACTTTTAAAATGCTTCCAATAGTTGTGACAGTTCTAGGTTAACTCTGCAGCTGTTCAATAAATACATTTTCTAACGTCTGTAGAAGAGTTATTGACCCCAAATAACACAGCACGAATACCAGAGAGAGTGGATGCAACAATAAACCCTGTGAACAGTTCCCTCTCAAACTTATTAAAGAGCTCTTTTCAAGGTCCCACTGCTAGTAAGTTTCTTTTGTATGTATTTCTGTACGTTTGTATACATCTCTGTGTGTGTGTGTGTGTGTGTGTGTGTGTGTGTGTGTGTGTGTGTGTGTGTGTATAAGTGCTTCATGCAGCAGGGCACATACCGATACAAGAAGGCAGAGGGTTATCCCAGGCTCTCCTTTCTCCTGTCATGCACTTCAGTGTAGTAGCACCATGCAGAGTGTATCCAGGCTCACATCTGTAGGTGATGCTGCTGCCGGTGAAATGACCTTGGTCATTGACCTTGAAGCCAAACTGAGGCACGCCTGGGTCCTCACAATGAGACAACTCAAAACCTAGAGAGAGAGAGACACAAAGAAAGAGAATGTTTTTTTTACTATCTGTACTTTTTAAAACACTCACGAAAGTAGCCACAAGGACACACTCCAGGAATCAGTGTTGTTAAGATGCAAAGCAATGCTCCCTTAATAACTAGCACACTAAAGTATTCTTTTTTATGAGCTTCCTAAGATCACACATTTCTTTTAAGCACTCTCCAATTTAATAAAAAAAGCGGGAAAAAATACATGAGACGTACCAATATTAGTAGAGATACTGGAGGATGTATACGCATTATTCAATTTCATGTTGTTTATCACAGTCTTTAAGCTTGGTTTCCATGGTAATCTTCAGAATATTCTTTTTATTCATGTGCACATTTTTGGAGAGGGGGATATGACAGTGTTTTATAAATAGCTTATCCCTATAAGACCTTAACCAGGATTTGATATGCAGTTTTACCTGAAAGATGAGGTGTGCAAGGATTTGAATTATCTCCTGAAACACTGCAGTAGGTGCAAATATAAATCCTTGAAAAATGGCCATCTGCAGAGCTAATATTTTTTTTAAGTAATGTGAACACATCTGCAGTCCTCCTGATGCCTGGTATGAGTGGTTGCCAATCTGATATTGTATCTTTGACATGTAGTTGTATAAGAAAATAAGTCATCATGCATAATTCAGTGAATGACGCCACAGAGATTTATTGTATTCCAGCCTTTATATCAAATTCAGCTATAAACATTTCAAAACTATTTTTGGATGTATAGCACACTTTTATTTGCATCAGAGAGGAGTAGGAAAAAATGCTGAACCCACTTTCACCCAGCAGAGAGACAATACATCCTTTGCAAATCATTTAGTATGACTCCAGTCAAACTATTTCATTTTCTATTTCCATCTTAGAATCTAAGAGGGGATGCAAAACGTGGGTGTGCCTGTGTGAACCACAGAAAGCACCTTTAACACCTGATCCTGCATAATATCTGAACCCCCTGAAAGCTTTGTTAATCAAACGTGACAAGCCTCTTGTGATGAGTGGTGCTTCTGTGATGGTTTCTCAAATGAGAACCATTTAGAGTTAAAATTGATTAAGCAAGTGTGTCACACTTGTCAGCAATTAGAGCATCTGTCATGTGGAGTTTAATTGCTTATACGACATGACTCCCATGATGACTAGCTTCATTCTCATGTGCTGACATTGTCCAGTCTATTTTTTTTTTGTCTTGCTTAACAGCAAAAACACTACACTACACTTGCAGTATTTCCTGGTTTGTTAAAAGCTTAGGATTATATCATGCACTGCAGTGATGTTATGATCGTGTCAACTAGCAGTGTTGTTTATTCCACTGGGAGGTTATGCAGATATGTTTAAAATTTAACAGTTTGTTGTGTATACAAACATTCTAGTCGACTAAAGCTTGCTTGTAAACTCTGCATGCTAATCTTACATTCATGCAAGCGAAGACCGCAATTATTTTTTAATGCAGCTAAATGTTTACTTGTTATGAAATCAGATAAAGCAGTGATGACAAAGATGTTTCTTTTATACCCTGCGCTGTATTCTCAGTTGAAATAGAAGCCAAACAAACACAGTAAGGTTTGGACCTGGTAAGGTTGTACGCATGTATAAGTTTATATTGCTATTATATTTCCGATTGCTTACTTGAGTAGACCAGTTTGAATCCTTCCCCTGTGCTTTCTGCATCGCTGTAAAACTCCAGCCAGAGGTGGTTTGAAGTGGAGATCAGCGTCAGGCCCAGCATCGAGGATCCCGTAAACGCTCCAAGGACATGTGCTGTGTTGTCTTTACCGTCGTAAATCTGCGATCACAACAGATCAATTAACTCCGGGTGCAACTACAAAACTACAAAGAACTACTAACACTCTATGTTTGTCCCTGAAGGCATCATCATTTCATCGGCCCAGATAACGTTTACACACAGATGTCAGGAATGACAGAGAGATCACATATATATGTGTGTGCATGTGTGTGTTTACTTTGAGTATATCCCCTTGTGCAAGATGAAAGGTTCGAGCAGAGATGTTGATGCCTTTTCCAGCCTGAACCTAAAGAAAACATGAAACCAGAGTCAGGTTTGTAGGCAAACAAAGGTAGAAAACATGCTTCCATAAACATTTAAAGAAAGTTATTACCTCCTACAGGGATATTTCTGTTTCCGTTTGTCTGCTCATAAAAATGATTTCATTGTCGGAGGTCTGCAATTTCTATGATCTTAAAGTTAACACTTCCACATCTTCACCTCTCTATCATCTTGAGTTGTGTTGTGCTCTTTTGTTTGTTTACCTGGATGCTGTAGATGCACTCGTGGTTGTTGTCATAGTTCATTGGATAGTTTGGAGAGAGAAGGATCCCTTCATTGTTCATGACTGAAGATCCACACTCAGCTAATGGCAAACACAGAAAGAAGATCATACAATATGATGGATTTATGTACCAAGAAATGCCACTCAAGTGTCCCCCCGTCTAAGAATAGATTTAAGTTGCATCTAAAAGTAAGATAGAGAACACAGGCTGTCCTAAGAAGACTTTAAAGCGGCAGAAGCTTCCTTTTCCCCTTTAAATGGACACTTTGAATGAGTGCTTGTGTGCAGGTGTGTGTGTTATTTAATATCCCTCTTAAACAGCTGTGTAGTTGGCTATCTACTTCCTTTAAGGGGAATGGGCAGGTAGTAAAACACAGGAACTAATTTACCTAAAGAGTCTCGCCCTGCACATCTCTCGCACGCACGCACGCACGCACGCACAACACACACACACACACACTATCTGCAGAACCATGTCCCCTTCCTCTTTTTTTTCCCACCCTCCTTCTCTCCCTCCCTCTCTGTGTCTCTACTGGTGTAATAGTCATATTACAGCTGTCATATCGTCAATAAATCAAGCTGCTACAGTTTCCATTTAGAAAATTACCTCTCCACCCTCTCTCTCTTTAATCTTTAACTCCCTCACTCTTGTTCTCCCAGTTTCCTCTTCAACTCTACTGCCGTCTTCTTCGACTGTTCCTGATCTACTTTTATCACCTGCTTGTGCCTCCTTTCCCCCTGCTTACATGCTCAATAGAAGCTCATGTCCATAAACAAAACCACAAACACTTACCCACAAAGCAATACGATTTAAAAATACTAACAAGCACAACTTTGGCTAAAGTGTCTTTACGTGATTAGAGTACTGTATTTTACATAACTTAGGATGCTATAAAACGGACCCAAACAAGCAAACGTTTGCATAGCTAAGATATCAGAGGTGTTGAAATCACTTCCTTTATCTCTTCTTTGCTCCTCCTTCTGTGATGTGCATCTCATCCAGCATCAATTCAACACAACACACAGAAACTAAATATAGAACACAGCACAACACCTGCACCAAACCCCCGCTACCTCTCTTTGCATTATCATTTTTTGCACGTTGATGTCAAAAAGCAAAAAGACGTAAACAGCATCACAGAAAGCTGAAAATAAGACCGGAGTGTAAAATATTCTGAGCAGGAATCTTCAATTATCGTGTTCTGCATCTTCTCTTTAACAAGATCTGGATGGTAATGTCTGTGAATTGTGGCTCTGCATATTCCCACGCTTCTCATAGTGTGAAGGAGTGCTGAAACATTTACTGCTGTCTCTTTTGATTGTATTCTTGCCCTTTATTTGTTTTAAATCTGAAACCTGAATCAACTCTCATCGCACACATTTGTTTACCAAACACCCTGAAGTTATGAGCACAAAGAATTGATCCTCTTGGGTAAGCTCCTGTTCAGCATCAGACTTATTTTAAACTATTTCTGAAACAGCAGGTAAGCCGTTCTGTGGTACCTAGAGAACCATTCTAAGATTGAGGATAATGACCAGAGAGCTGCTAATATACCCAGAGAGAGTCAACGCAAACATGGAAAATAAATTAACAGTGCAGAAGAGCAAAACAATGACTCATGGACACAGTTTTCCCTTTAGTTTTTGTCATTATAGCGTCTTGGTTTATTCTGATGTCTCCTTTTTCTCAATGTCTCTGTGTTGAACAGAAGCATTCTAAACCTCACAGTTACAGATGTTTTCTTAAGGGGGTTAATATGTGGAGTCTATTAGGGCTATGCAATGAATCAAGTTCAATTTCAATTTCAATTCTGTTCTCCCACGATCATCAAAACAAGATAAATCGAGATTAGATAATGACTGTGCTGTATGCTGTGTAGCGCTTGTTTTGTCCACAGGTTTTGTCACGTATGGTAAATGTTAGAAAGTAGTTGTTGTTGTATTTTAGCCACAAGAGTACATCACCAAACTAAAATATAGTTAATTGATTTTAATGAATTGATTGTTATAAATCATTATTATTATATTCATATTTTTCACTTAGGCATTGTCATTTATTGCTTGTTTTTCAAAGTGTTTGGAACATTTAAGTGTGTTTAAGTTCAATAACTGCATATGATCCAGATGCTGTCAAATCAATGAGTAATCATGTTTAAAATCGTGATATCAACATCAATCAAAATCTGGATCATGACTTTTGTCATATCCGAGCAGCCCTAGGCTCTATGTGTGTGTTTCTGTACCAGCCCATATATGTCTAGAGCATTGTTTCATGTAGTCCAACCAAAGCTAATGAGAACTCATTTATTTCATGTCTTTCCCTTCTAGGCTCTTTTTATAATGTTTCCAACCCTGGACATGAATTAATTTGTGATACGGCTGAGGACATGTCCACATTTTGCATCCAGTATAAAACCTTTTATTGTAATGAATATGCCTTCTAATTTGTCTTTATGGATCATGGAGCAGTTCCTCATTCTTGTATTTTTGTGCGACCTCACTGCATTAATATCCCTCCTGATGTTGTCCCTTCTTCATGTTTTTGTTTGCTGCTCATTATACTGTAAAGACACGTGATTGTTATGAATCAGAGTTTAATCTGGTGCATAACTCTACTATAGATCCGGTCGATCAAACACTGAATCCAAATCCAGCCCTTCACCCATTTATAAAATAATAGATGATGTGAAATGAGATGAAGTGAGATGTGAAAACCGCAGTAATAGACACGAAAAAACTATACACTAAATATATTTAAAAAAAAATATATATATATATAAGTGGTATGCATAAGATTGACATGACACTGTCATATCCATAATATGACACTGTCATTAACATGTAGGATGTTTTATGAATGATTATGAATGTTGTCATTTAGTGTCATATGTTCTATTGTATCACCTTTAATGCAGTTGACATTGTTTAGGAAGTCTTTGTAATAACCACTTGACATTGACCCAGACAAAATAACCTCGTCCAAAGTGTCACACTTTACTTGAGTTCAAAGAAATGATTCATGACACTGTTATAAAATCATTTGACTTTGTCATAACACTTAATGACATCTCAATAACTTTTCCTTGGTGTCCGACTTTACTTGAGGTCAAGGAAATTATTCATGTCGCTGTTATAATGGTGTTATGAAAGCCAATTTCAACATTAACCACATATGACAGGTTAATGTAATGTTTACAGATACAACTAAATACTTTCTTTAAGTTTGATGATCAGGCCTGTTATGACGTGGTAATGTCAAAGACATCCTAAACAATGTTAACTTTGCAATAAAAGTGACATAATTGACTGACTGACACTCATTGACAACATTCATCAACATTCTTTAAATAAAGTGTTAGCCAATAGACATTTCCCTCATGCTGTTTACACAGCCACAATTTGTCCATACAGTTTTGAATATTACATCATCTTTTCATTAGAGGGCCATTCAGCCCATTCATTTGTTGTTAGTCTGTTGTACAGCAGAGAAATTTAAACTTTAAAAATAAGTTTTAACCTAGGCTATTTGAGTCGCAAGTATCTTGGAAAGGCAAACTTAATCAAAAAGAAGATATTGAATACAACAATGTTTGTACTGAAAATATGTCTCTAAGGTTGATAAGGTGGGTTGTTAAGGCATTTACAATCGTAGCCATTCTAACAAAAAAATGTCATAGGCCTGTCATTCAGAATATTTATATCTCTTTAATAATGTATTCTGTTTGAATTGCCAAACTTTTCACCTCAGGTTATTCAACAAGTTGTGGAAGCACCCAAGAGCTTGATAAATTAAGTCATATTTCTAATAATGTCCTTGATTGTGCAACACATAATTAAAAAGGGTGTTACAGGATAGTGAACAGGCCAAAACTCTCTGCCCACTGGTGACTCACCTCCAAGAAATATCACTGACATTTATTGTTCCTTCAGTAACTGAAATTTGGCATGTATAAATGTGGCTTTTACACAGATTACTGACTGTAGAACTCCTATTCAATTTCAGAGCCAGTTTTGTTCCTGATTTAATACAATTATTTCACACCGACTCAAAAACTATCTTGGAGACAATCAAGGACAGAGGAAGGAGAGAGCTGAAACACAATACATGCTCCTTTCCTGTTTGAAATTTACCACATTAAAAGTTGTTTTGGTAGTTTTTAAAGTAAAACGTCCATGGTTTACTAAAGGATAAACTAGTCACAGTGTAGGCAAAGGTTAATGTGTTTAAATAAAGTTCAAGACAGCAAAGTAGCCGAAAATATGTTTTGATCACTGCAGTTAGTGCAACCTGTTAATCTAGATCTTATCAGCACGGTTTAAAAAAAAAGAAAAAAGATATCCTTGAGAAAGAAACATGTATAAACTTCATTTCAATAAATAAAAAATAAGACAAACTTATCACCATTTCGATATAATGATAGCTAGCAAGACATCTTGTCAGCTCAATCAAAGATATAGCTTGGCAGCCCTTTCAAAAGGCAGACTTCACTTCCAGCTAATGCTACATGCTACTTGGTGACTGACAAAGGAAGTGCAATTCTTCCCCAAAGGGAGGTTCGATGATAAGAAATAAAAGCAGAAGTAACTTAACAACATACCGACACATCTTGGTAAAGGTGCACTCCACATTCTCCGCCCTCCTCCCAGACAGATTAACTCTGGCGCCCCCTCTAGGCGGTATCCCATGTTGCAAGAAAAAGACAGCGTGTCTCCGACGCCAAAACTGTAGCCGTTTCTCCTACCGAAACGAGGCATCCCTGGGTCCTCACAAGGCTCCAAAGTATACTCTGCAGAAAATCAATTGAAAGGGAATTCATACCTATACATAAATACATATTAAAATGACAGTACAGTGGATTATAAATTAGGAATCTACACTTTGTAATGTTCTTTAAAAAAACACTGACTGTCCTTTGCACATGTACAATTTAATGTGCTAAAACAAGTAATAAACTACCTCAAGGTATGAAAATACACTTTTAAGTGTGTTCTTTATTTTGTGTTTTTGAGCGACACACAAATTTGCTGAGTGTTGTGTAAGTGGCATCAGAGTAAGTGAGAGGTGGTGAAATTAAATTAGAGTGGCCTTGAATAATGGTGTTAAATCAACAGATCAATACCCACCACTCTCAAAGTCATGGAAAATCTACTCTTAAGCATATATTTTTGAAAAAAGACCAAACCATTAAAAGTAAACTGAGAGATGCAAACACTTGGTCACAATTTCTCTCTTTGAAGAAATAGCCCATTAATAATATCAATGGTTGTGATAAAACCTCAGTTGCACTTCATTTAAATTAAAATCTTTGCATGTGGACTAATAAAAGTTGCGAGTTGACTTCACTGTGTCCCGAAATGCACTTGTGAAATTTGTGTTCAGCTCAGCAGGAGATTTATTTTCAGTGTGCTAAGACTGATGATGTGATGTGTGTTTCGGAGTGTTCTGCCGGATGACACAGCCTGTTGAACATGTTGAGATTGGCAAGTCACATCTCTGCTGACACCTCCCATGTGTTACATACTGAGTATCAGCTTATGCCATCTGGGACGCAATAAAACGTCCCGCAGACGCAGATTGAAGTGCTGCTTTATTTCAGAGTCAATGAGAGAGCGCTAAAAGGGCGGCAGCGAATTTGATTTATGAGGAGCACATGAAGACTTGGACTCATAATCCTGCCCCTTAACCTTTTCCTGCTTTTGGAGGAGGTCATGGTTAAGTAACACAATGTAACACACCAGATTTCCACTTCATGTTTTTCCTCAACCCTTGTTGTTAAAGGATGGATGACATTTTGTGTATTGTTGTATAACCTCTCTCTTGTGTTAAGGTTATGTTTTACTTATGCAAATCAGAAGGTATTAGGGCTTGTCCTAAATGCAAGTGCTCTAGCCACAGACTACTGTATATGCCTATTCCTAAAAAACAAACACACAAACAAATAAATAGAACTCTGGTGTTCCACAAGGTACTGTTTTGGATCCTATCCCATTTTTTTTTTTTTAAAGCAACATAGTGTCAAAAATATGGCAACTTGGGGCACAAGTATGCAACTCCAATTATGAAGATGAAGGTATCTTGTTTCCTGACTGCATGATCATGAATTAGCTGATTTCAAGAATTTAGTAGGAAACAATCTCAGAGCCTTATGAAATGTTTCCTATTGCCTCACTAGGCATTGTCCCTAAGGTGAAGAAAATAACTTGTGTGTCTTTCATCGACTCTTGGATGATCCATTTTCAAATCCCTTAGATCACATAGAAGCTCCACAAGGTCAGACACCCACCTGAATTAAAGATCTACATAAGACTTATATCACAAGAAGGTCACTCAGAACCTCTTATCAGGCCTGGTAGGATGTACCTTACTGAATATTTTAAACTAAAAAAGGCCAAGTGCTGTAGTGGCTGTGCCCTATTAGATTGAAGCCTGTGGATGAGTTGGACAACTTTAAAAAATACATTTTGGCACCTTGTCTAGAAGTAGCCAGGGATTGCATTTTTGCATCTTTTTGCAGTTTACAGTCTTATTAAGAATTCTTCTCTCCAATATGAAAAGAAAAAAAACAAAAGCTTCTTTAACTTATAAATCAAGGGGGAAAAAGTACAATACATGAGTATAATACATATATAATAATACAACCATAGTACAGTTATTTACCAGAAAAAGTTATGTTGAAGCCCTCGTATGAAATGGAAAAGTCAGAGATAAATCGGAGCTGAGCTTTGAAGTTGCCATAGAGACCAGCATTGATGTTGCTAGGCAACTCGTTCCCGGTCAGGCGAGCCAGTGGTTGCACAAAACTCCCGTTCTCGGTAACCAAGAGGTAGTCGTGTTGGTCCTCCAGATGAAAAGAATTGAACTGAAACTGAACTCCTAGGGACACACACACACACACACACACACACACACACACACACACACACACACACACACACACACACACACACACACACACACACACACACACACACACACACACACACACACACACACAAAGAAGACGTTCAGTTAACAGGTTTAGAAGTCTGTTATATTATCAGCTCTTCAGTATCCAAACAATTTAAATTAGTATTGATAACCTCACACCATGATATTTAACAAAAGGAATTATATATGTTAGCTTTATTTGAATTTTAAGAAATTCAAACATGTAACAAATAAAAATATGAATGTCAATATGTCTCTTTAGATATGTAACAAACTACAAAATACTCTAGGAATCCAATGGAGTGAAGGTTTGTGATTTTGTAGCAGCAGCTGCACTGCTGTGTGTGCGACTTGTCTCTTTCTATTAGGGCGTATGAATCAGCTTGTGTCTCTTGCCTTTCCCATGGCTGACTTCAACCGTCCAGGTACAGTTGAGAGATGAAGGGTAGCTGTCTGGATAGCCGGGACTAAGGATGGTACCCCAGGGACCTCTAACATCGCCGCCACAGAGAGCTGGACAGATTGAGAGAGACAAGGTGGGAGAGAGAGGCAGAGGGGTGCGGGAAAGATGAGCAGAGACAGAGGACGGAGGCAGGCAGAGGTTAGCATCAGATAGTTGACGGCTTAAACAGATAATGTTTCCCTGTGGACCTTAAATTTCACTTCTGTAAAACATACACACACACACAAATGCACACGCACGCACACACACACACACACACACACACACACACACACACACACACACACACACACACACACACACAAAATGCCACATGAAAGGCATAGTTACAGACAATGAAAGAAAGAGAGAAAACCTCCAAAACCTGTGATGTAAAAAGGTCAGATGCAAAATCTCTTATTTTACCCTCCACTGTTGCAGAGACACAACAAAATGACATATAGCGTAAAACTTTACTGTATACTTGAATAATATATTTTTAAAATATAATGCATTTGTCTGTTTTTAAAGTTAATGTCTTTGAGACAAACAGCAGCTGCTCATGATTAACTATGGCAGCGATTCCTCCTGGTTCATCCAATATTTTCTTCTGATTTCTCCATACTACAGTCTGTCACATATGCAGTTGTTTTTCCTAAGCAAATGTAGTTTAGGTCAGAAAATGTGCGGCTATGTAGTAAGTGACCGTGGTGACCCCTGCGAGTAAAAAGTGTGGCATGTTCACCAGACAGAAACATCTCTCACATAATTAGAAGAGCACTCTGGGCTCTGGAGCTCAAATGAGCTTTCTTCAGGCCTCTAAAAGCCCCTCCACATGTAGGATCAGACTGTAGGTGCAGACAGATGGTGCATAAATACACTGATGTATTCTGATTCTGCAGCATTGAACGATAGAACCACTCTCCAGCAGAACACAGAGTACACTTCAGCTTCTTTTCTTTGGAATAATTAGCTTGAGTTTCATAATGTTTCATGCTAATTAAGTTTTTATTTTGTAGTTAGGTGTCACAACTTTACAAGTTTATCATAACTGTATAACTCAGCATGGCCTATCGTTATTGCAAAGCTGCTTTCAAATACATAGTTGGAGTTTTGCTTTGTCTAATGTAGGGTGTTAATAAGAAAATAATTCAAACTATGCCGTTGTTGTAGCAATAGATTACTACATCAATCAAACAACATCCAGTATACCAACGTCCAATGTATCCAGTTAGTAATGACTGTATAAGGAATGAGATTACAAAAGATTGATTTCAAGTGATTTTAAACAGTGACATTCAAACCAGGGAAGGGTTTCTTAAAGACTACTTAAAACATTTTGAACATTTCACTGTACGGCCTCAGAATGACCCTGCAAGCTCTGCTCACTGTTCAGTTGTGCACATTGTTATGCAGTAAGAGACCAAGTCCGCAGGAAAGCTTGGTGAAATCTGTTGCTCATTCTATGCATACTAATGCATGCATATGTTGCAAGGTGCTTCATTCCTGCTCGCTTCAGTTGGTTCATCTTACAGTTGGCCGACTGGCCTGTCATTCCCTCTTACAATAAACCTATAAAATGCCATAACATTACCTCAAAAGTGCTACGGTGGCAGAGCTCCTGGGACAAGGTCAAACCTGGAAGTTCTGCTGAAGTTTTCATGAGCAGGACAATTAAGCAGTTCAATGTGAGCGGAGAAACACCATCTCTGAGGACTGCCGCCCAGACTACAGTCAGTACAGACCCTCTGTAGTGGTGAAAACCACCACAATCACATTAAACAGGCAGGTCAGGCATTATTAATGTGCTCAGACCACAACAGAGTGACACATCAGTATCTACATTACAGTTTGAACCACATGTACAACATCAGCATACCTCAAAACAAGGATGAGGAGTAAAAATATTTCCCAACCAGACAAGTACATAGATGCAAGCAGACATGGGCACCCACCCATATCGTACACACACAGCTCACTCACGCACAAAGGCTTTCATGGACACACACGCAAAGTTCCATTAATTATGAATTATTTTCTGCCAGGAAGCTCTTAATGTTAAATGCTGAGCTGTGTGAGAAATTTGAAACAGTTCCCTTATATTTTTTCTCGTTACTCCCTCTCTCTCTCTCCGTCTGTCTATCTTTTTCTAAGATATTTTTTCATCTTTCTCTTTTCTCCACCTCTGTCGGCTAGCTGGTCTTCCAATTTGTTCTGTCTTTCATTCAAATGAAGTTGGATGAAGTGATCTCCAAAAAAGTTAATCTTTGGACTTCAAAAAAGGTGTGAAAAGTAATTTTAAATCATATTTTGATTCACTTTCATTCACATAATTGCTTGAGGAATTCATCAGCTGGATTGAATTCTAATTTCTTTCTATCATTTTTTTTACTCAAAAGTAAAGGAGTTTGGTTAAAAAATGTAGAAATCTTTTCAAATATCTATTAACACAGGATTGATTTGTATCTGCTAATACGTGACATAAACTAAATTGGATTTAAGCAGCATCCTGCAGGATTAGGTTGGCTGCCCTCTGGCACCATCTTGCTTGAATTCTATGTGCACTAGTTTCTAGTTTTCAATCATCAAAACATTTCTGACCAAGCTCAGCAATAAATAGTATTTGTATGGATGCATACTGTGTAAACACTGCCTAAAAGCATTCAGCCTACAAATTCCAGGCTGCTCTCTTGATTCTTATATGCCCAAGGGTGCTTGCAGGAAAATGGTTGCCCATCTGAGGGAAAGTGCAATTCAAATATGGTTAACAAGCGAATGAGCCAACAAAACTGATCTCCTTCCTTCCCACTACTTCTCTGACATGATTAGAATGAGAGAGAGTGGGAGAGACCCCTTATTACCCACCCCCTTCCCATTCCCCCTTCCCCCTTCCCTGACTCCTTGATTTGAGGGGGAAGAGAGAGGAGGTGACAGCCAACACAGGCTCTCATCAACCCTACCTCAAACCGTCCTGTGTTCACGGTTCACACAGGAGAGAAGGTGACAGGAAGCACACAGATAAAAGCACCACCCACCCACCCACACACACGCACGCACACACACACACACACACACACACATAAAGGCACAAGCACAAGTGCTGACATACAGTGCACACACATGCGCACACACACTACATGCCCACAGATCTCTAATCTTCTCCTCAAATCATCCTCTATCAGACACAGCAGCCTTCCCTGCAAATGGCCCTAGCATACACCCAAGTGTGTGTTCCTGCTCGCTCATGTGTGTTTGTGTGTGTGCGTTTGTGTTGTCGCAGAACAACGTGTTCCTTTTTGTTCTTTAAAAACTTGTATAATTTGGTATAAAACAATTGGTGTGGACACTAAATGGATATCTTCCTACTTTTTTATCAAAAATAAGTTTAAATTACATTTATTATTTAGTATAAAGAGAGGCAAAATTTGACATGTGGAAATTTTATTTGTTTAAAAAAAGGATTTTGTGGTCCAAAATATCAGTGTACTACTGAATCATAAATAAGACTGCAGGTAAGTTGACCTTGTACCATGTCATGTCAGTATGTGCTCCCTACAAAATATGTGATCACTGCTGCAATAAAAAGAGCTTTGATGAAGCGTGAGGGACACCTATAAAGACCCTGACATTACTTTTCTTTATGAGAGGTAATCTTTTTCGTATTTACCGTCACATGTAGGTAAAGGGTGGCTCCACCAGTGGTTCTTCTCACATACTAGTGGCTCCTCGTGGCTTAGTCTGTACCCAGAATCACAACCGAATGATACTGTGGACCCGATGGAGAAATCCTGCCCATAGCGGATACCGTTGACAGGGATACCAGGGTCCAGGCACGAGTAGCTGTCGACTGTAACACCTGGAAAAAAAGGTTAAACTTTGTAAACATTTTGGATGAGAATTAAGACTTTATAGCTGAGTTTAGATGATCAGTATAATCTAAAACCATCAGATTGTTTGGTTGTCCACATAAAGCACCATGCTTTGAAACTACAGTAGTTTGAACCCTCTGACTTGTTAGGGGTTGCTGTAAGTGTACCTTTAATATTCAAATCTACAGAAAATACATTTTAAAGTCAGCTTAGTATTCTTGGATGCACTCCCACCAGTGTATATCCCAAAAACATGGTTTATATGTCTCTGACTTACTTTCATACAATAGTTTGAAGCCCACATTTGATCTGCTGTTGTCTGTGGTAAACAGCAGATACAGAAAGTTGGTGCTGCTGAATAGGAACTGGGGCACTTGGGTGCCATTAAAGGAGCCAACCATAGGAGACAGGAGGTTTGGTCCATCATGGATCTCCAGGAAGTCATAACCCAGCTCAGTCTGGAACCTGCAAAAGAAAAAGAAAAGTTCACCATGATGATAACCACTTTTTGGAATAAAACTGACAGTTTAAAACACCTAGGAGAATTCAAAATACATTTAAAGTTCCTCACCAACTGTATCTATCATCAGCATCTACATCCTCTATATCATTGAAGTGAGACATAAAAATCAGTGCTGCTATTGAATTGCTCCAGTGACCAGTTTGTCTCTGAAAGCTGCTCAAATGTTTTAACTGTGCAGTTTACGACTTTTGAGAACATAACTTGAAGGAAACCTTCCATATACTTGTTGTTTTGTTTAAGTTCATTGAGTTCACATGCTGCAGAGAGACAAAACTCTAGGAGGTCGGAGGATGTTAGTCGCTCTACAGGTTGTTCAGCCAGTTTTGTTAAATGCACTTTACGACTAAATCAATTTAAAAAAAAAGGAACTCAAACCAATAAAAACTCATTTACAGGATCTTATAAAGTCTTGCTATTATCACCAATTCTAATCTCAGAGAACACATAACATAAACCAAAATATTACCCAGCCTTCCTAATAAATATACAACCCACAATATTCATTATCCAGACTGTGATATTTACATTTTCATTCTTGGTGAAACCCATAAACTGTAAGTCTTTTAAATCTTTGCTTTTCGGTACAAATGGATGGAAATTCTGATAAATCTGCACAGTCCTGCCTGTTCAGAGCTCGGAGAGCTTTTATAGTGCACCAAATCAAAGATTTATGCCACCCACCTGTCAAATGTGAGTTTGATGGAGCGCCCAGGTTCTGATTCAATCACCCACTCACAACTTAGGGAGTCTTTGTAGTATCCAGGCCACCCAGGAGACAAAATCACCCCATTCGGGGCTGAATAGTGGCCCCCACATGGAGCTGGGATGAGGAAGGGGACAGAAGAGGCAGCAAGAGAGGAGGGGGGAGGGGGGCGGCGGCACACAAAAGTCAAATGCAAGATATGGTGAGAGTGTAAGCAAACTGATGCCTATTAACACAAAGAGCAGATAAGTAAATATTTGTAAATCTAAGACCAATAATTTCTCTCTATATATGTTTTGCTCTCAAATCCTGAAGGATAAATCTGGCTCTTTGGCTGAAAGAAAACGAGGCTGCACCTCTGCAGTATACTGAAAATTGCTCTCAGGATGGAGACTGACCCTGATGAACACATTCATGAATCTTCAGAGCGATTGAATGGCATGTTCATCAAAACTACACATGAACAGTGTGCTCTGGTGCTCCCCTTCATTATTTAAGTGAGAGAAAAAAGAAATGACCCTTTACATAGTGTAAGTATGGCATTCATTGCATCTAAAAGGAACATCAACACTTAAACATGTTCTCTATCATCATCCACCCATAATTTAAGAGTTTTTAGCAGCATGTTATCATGCAGTTAAATTAGCCTGAAGCTCTTCTGTTCCAGTCTTCTTTTAAATCTGAGCCTGTTTGAAGTTAAACTTAGAGTCTGAACTCAATTTGTTCTGGTCTGTACCTGCTGCATTCAAGTGTGTGTGGATGTAGAAGTAGATATAGACAAACATACCCAACAAAGGATCTGGAGATATTAAATTACCTGGAGCACAATTAACATGGCCTCTCTTTGTATCAACAGTTCTAACAATAGCTGCTGTGCCAGATTTATTTTAAGTTAATTACACCTGCTGCCTTTGGAGATCTATCTAAAGCACTTATACAGTGTTAGATGTTCTGTTTCATCAGAGATTAAAGGGTCAAGCTCTTTTTCTTCTTATGTAGAAGCTGTTCAGAAGACTTTGGGCTTTTTGACTCAAAACAAAGGAATACATTTCCAAATGGAAGTATAATTAATGTGACTGATATGGATGTGAAAATCAGCATTAGATGTAAATGGATATCATGAATACATGTTTAAAAAACAGCAGTCATCAGGGAATAGTGTTTTGATTGACTCAGATCTTTGCAAATTTTAGGCTGTGATTAAATTATCTGATACAACCTTTTAATTTATGTTTTGTCCCCTGATCATTTCTCATGTAAAGGTAAATAGTTTTATATTCATAATATATATATTCATTATATTTGTAATTAATAGCTGTCTACACAGCAGCAGTGTATACTGTATGTCGTTATCTCCCTGGGTATTTAGGCTAACTGGCCACCTCCATATTTATTTCTGCTGACAGCAAATGATTTCCACCTCCTGTGTCTGAAGTAATGATGATATCTGGGTTGACATATTGTTCCCGAGTTAGTAGTTTAATCAGCAATCCAGACAAAATTTACCTTCACATTTAGGAATTGGCCCGCTCCACATGACTTTTCCTCTTTCTAACTGACAGGAGATTGTCTCGGTTCCCTGGGTTTTGATAAAACCGTCCTCGCAGACCACAGAAATGGAGCTGCCAAGCTGGAAGCTGTCTCCAAAGCGGCGAGCGTTGATGGGTATACCAGGGTCTGGGCACTCGTTGTGGCCAAACGCTGGTGTAAAAAGTGACAAAGAGACAGAGATTTGATGAGACTAGACGCTCAAAGACGGACACATACAAGAGAAAAGTTATTAAGTTATATGAGAACTACACTTAACAGGCACTTACAGGGTACATTTTGATCTTTATTTTGATGAAATTCCAGAGAACCAATCATATAGATCTATTACTCTAACGTGACGTCTTTGAGTGCTCACTCCCTGCCAGAAAAGCATCTATAAATTTCTCCTGTAATCTGTCTCCTATATTTTCTGCTCTGCCCCTTTCCTCATTTCTCATCCCTACAATATATGTGCCCTGCTCATGATGGATCAAAGCAATGTAACTTCTGCTAAAACTCATGCAAGCATGTCTGCTGCAGGATAACATCTGGCTCATCAGATCAATAGGCTGTAAAGTCCAACTGTAAAAAATGTGCATGTTTTGCTAGATGACGCAATCAGGTTTGATCAGGTGATAAAGAGATTTAAAAATGACAAATACAGGTAATAATAAAGTAAAAAAAAAAAAAGTACTGAGTCACACTTTGACCAAGGACTTCAAGATTTGGGAGATGCTTCTGTCTGCCATGAGACTCACAGTAAGATGTGAAGATTACTATCTGCTTCCATTTCTGTTCGTCTGGTATAGAGACGTGTTTAGCCTAAATTAGCTCAAAGACTCCAAGCAGGGGCAAACAGTTCGCCACCATCAAATGTGAACAATCGTGCCCTCTATCAAATCCAAAGCAGTCTTATTTAGCGTACATGTTGTATCCTGTTGTCTAAAATCATCAATACATCTAAGAGTCACCTGAGGTTTGATCAACAAAAGTTTTCACAGCTGACAACCGTACAATGCAGATGGAACATCTGAGATTTTACCTGATCCCAAAACACTAATGTCTCACTTTCTATTTCCACACAGGTTAAAGACGCAAGGTATGATGTTTAAAAAAAGATTCTTGTTTTTTTTTTGTGTGAAGAATAATTTTTTCACTTTGACAGAATTAGGCGTACAGTTTCTGCTCATTTCATCTACGTGCTAAGTGGAGTTAAACGCATCCTGGACTTCTGTCTGTACCGGACACATGGAGATGAAAAGGATATCAATCTCATCTAACTCTGTGTATGACAACAAACAAGGCAAAGAGTTCCTTTAATATCTTCCATGCCTTATTATCCTCTTTTGTTCTGCTAACCTGCACCTCTATTCTTAGCTGCTGCATTGGCCACATGACCCCCCGCCTCAGATCAATGAAGTTTGTCTTCTGTCACACCACAAGTCTGTGTTGTTGAAGCCTCCAGTCAGATCTAACATGGGACTGTTTCAGAGTGGAAATGTGCCTGCCAAATCAAAGTGACTCTTACGATGAAAACTAAGAATATCGTGAATTATACATTTTTGGCCACAGAATGTTTTCAGGAAAAGATGGATATTCTGTTTTGGTATCAAGATCCTCAGATTGTATAAAATGACAAAAAGCCATTGGCTGAAAGTGATACGTATACATACTGAATATATACTAACAACAACTCAGACTCTGCAGATGTATCTGCTGCAATTGAAAAATGAGACCCTACATCACCATTTTTTCTCTCTTCCTGATTTTTCAAACTGTTTTTTTCCCTATGCTGTTTATTGTTAATAACCTATTGTCACAGCACAGACAACAAAACTGCTCATTTCAATGTTTGTATTTGAAAAGGCAAGCCATGTAAAATGAAAAGGATTGATGACGTACTGCTGTATGTGATGTTAAATCCTCTTCCTGACATGGAGTGATCAGCCTGGAACTCCAGCCTCAGCGTGTTACTATTGGACGTCAAATGGGAGGGGCTCTCGGCTCCAGAGAACCTCCCGATGACTCCGGCATCATTGGTCTCGCCATCTTTCAACGTTAGGGAATCATAAGGAGCCTCCAGGTCAAAGTCATTGAAGGCCAAGTGTATTCTGGAGCCTGGATCAGACTGGATGAGCCAGACGCAGTTCATGTTGTTCCCGTAGCCTTCTGGGTAATCAGGGGAGAGGACGGTTCCTGAGGGAGCTGTGAAGTTGGACATGCAGGGGACTATGGGAAAAAGAGAAGTACAGGGGGACGGATAAACAAAAGGTGATGGGGTACATGAAAAATAAGAAGAAGAAGAAGAAAAAGGAGGGATAGAGATGCAGAGAGAATCATTTTCTGTTAATTATTCATCACCACGGCGTCATCGGTCATCATCCGCTTCAGGCCATAATAAACTCTGTTCTGTCACCATGGCGACAGGTCAGATGAATGTTAACAACATCACAGCAGAGCATGTGTCACATCTGTGAATCTCACCTAGGAATGACTCTGATACTTACATATGCATATGGGGATGTTTGCCGACCACTGATTGTTGTCTTGGCAGGAGATGGTTTTCTCTCCAATCAGCTCAAAGCCAAACTGGCACTCAAACCTCAGGATGCCTCCATTAGAGAAGCTGTCCCCTTCTCTTATTCCGTACAGAGGAGTGCCAGGATCGCCACAACTCTCTTTGTCTATTTCTGTAAAGACACAGTTCAAAAAGGACACATGAACATCAGATTGTTATTCCTGTGCGCCATCTTTCCCATCAGTGTGCTCCTGAAACAATTCATGTTTTTAGTAGTCAGTCCAATTGTTGGAGTAAAGGTTGTTGAGCGTATTCTGGCAAGATTTTTTTATCTTGCCAGAATACTCTCAACAACAATACTCCAGAGGACAAATACAGCATCACTCATTAACATGACTCTTGACCTACCCTTAGTAAGTAGAAGAAGATATGTCAGCGATTATACTGTACAGAAATAACCTGTAGCATTAAACGGACAAAGTGTGTAAAATAATACAAATTTCACAGAATGAACTCAAATTAAGCAGCTTAGTCTTAATTTAAATAATCGTCATCAAGTTTAATTACGTTGTGGCAGTAACACCTTTGGCTATGACATGTTATCTGGAGGGGGGGGGGGTCAGGGGGTCATGGAAAAACCTCACGTTATATTGGTATCAAGTTGAAATTACCTAAATGAATAAATGATGTACTGTCATGCAAAAGCTGCATGACGGCACCAAATGTTTTCAACAGTGATCATTTATTTGTTATTTAAACATTGCTATCATCTAACAGTTACATTAAGGTTGCTCTATGCACTGTGCATAATCTATAACCACAATAATGCATATCTTCCTCATTTTACTCTTTAGGAGTTGATGTTCTTTTTTCTTTCACAAGCATTGGCAGTGAATATATATCGAGCAGCAGGCCTATCCAACGTATGGAGTGTGCGCTTGACAACACTTGTAGTCACCATTGCAAATCATTGGCCTCAAATGCCCAGTGGTCATGTTCCCCTGCTGTGTTTCACTTTGTCTCAGTACTAGAGCTCATCGTGCATTTTAACAGAAATATACTGCCAGCTGAACAGAATCTCGCTCGAAGCTGCTTGGCCCTTGTTTTGCTGTGTCATCAGAATTTCTTGAATGCTTCTACTTCTTTGTTCACCTAGCCCGGAGCAAGTTTGTATCCGTCTCGTTCAGTATGCCTCCTTCCCCTGAGTTTGCAAGTATTCATGACACCTCTTTTCTCACATGACCATAAGGTTAGACATATCCGTCTTTGATCCTATATAAAGGTGCCACTGTGTCGCCATAATTCTCTTTAAAATTTCATGTGCTGTATTTCAGGAAATGCACCCACTATTTCCCCAGCTGTCCAGCTCCACTACTCTCCTGCTCTCCTCTCCTATTTTCAGTTTTATTTACAGGAGTGGCCCATGGCAGAAAGGAAAGGTGTGTGTGCTTTGTGTGTGTGTGTTCTACCGTTAGTATATGCATGTGGGTGTTTGTGCCTGTGCTTGTGTGCGCGTGTGTGTGATGTATTGCATTAATTTCCATCATGACATCGTCTTTAATAGGCCCACAGACTCAACCAATCCCAACCTGCCTAACACACACATGCTTGTGCATGAACACACACTCGAATACACACACCGAGCAGAAGAATGATGAACAAATTGCTTTGGAGTAAAAACAGGCATTCTGCCCGAACATTCCTATAGTACTACTTCACACACGCACGCACGCACGCACGCACGCACACACACACACACACACACACATCCACAGTATGTCTCTTCCATAGCATCACACGCACACATATACACACACAAGTAATCCTATTGTATTTTTAACAACAAGGCTGACAGACTCACAAAGGGGATTAGGTTCCTTACAGTGTGTGTGTGTGTGTGCAGTTGCACATCGAGCCCCATTCCATTCTGTTCTATAATACTCCATCATGCTCACACCATATTGTCCATGGGAATACATATAGCCTATATGCACCCAAACATGTAAACTCCACACACACACACACACACACACACACACACACACACACACACACACACACACACACACACACACACACACACACACACACACACACATATAAAAGGAATGTAAATGGACTAACTTTGAAGATCTAGGAGAGAGTAGGTCAATAGATTTTGTGCAAATAATGAGATTGGAGGGGAAAAAAGCTTATTGGCTACTTCTCTTTGGTAACCAATGTGAAATTGATTTTCAGCTAGGTCGCTAATGGTAATTGAATCTGAATGTATCGCTGAATGCAAACATCCATGCTTTTCATGTGATAAAAACTCTTTTCCACAGGTTCTGGCTGTTATTGTTTAATGTGTAGCCCTTACAATTGTCTTCAATAGAAACCAGACGGATAAACAAATTAAACAAAGTAAAATAAAAATCTAAGGCTGCTATACGAGGATGAGAAGAAGAGGAATGAAGTGAGAGTCCTCATGTACACTCAAAACGGTCTGCAGCAGGAGGAAGCAATTACACATCCAGCCTGTCTAATTAGCTCCTAGTTGTCTGAATCTGCGACCTAAAGGGAGTGGCTCGAATTGACTTGTTCACACTGTAGAC
This sequence comes from Labrus bergylta, assembly GCF_963930695.1. Taxonomy (NCBI): domain Eukaryota; kingdom Metazoa; phylum Chordata; class Actinopteri; order Labriformes; family Labridae; genus Labrus; species Labrus bergylta. The sequence goes on along the minus strand of NC_089213.1, from coordinate 20,888,372 downwards.
ATCAGCAAGAGCCTTCTGTTGAATGAAAATGATCTCATTTATTACACTCCGTTTTTTTCTGGTTGCAAACCAGGCCACTGTGGAGCTTTTGAGGATTGATTTGATGGGAGATGTGTATAAGAAAGACATCAATTTTATGCTCTCATTAAAAACAGACAATCTCTGTCTGCCCTTATTACATGAGCTGCACAAAATGTTTCTTTATACTCTACGGTGTAACTCCCATACACCTACAACACTCTGCAAATTGGTCCTCAGGATCATAGATAATAATTAGGCTGTTTTTTCTTTGATCTGGACACATCACGGGGTAGAAATACAACGCTCAGTCTGCAGTAAAAACTACTCAACTACAGGTCCAGACTGTGTTATATGACCCTGTAATAGGCTTGTTGTTCCAGCATCATCAGTGAAACTCAAGATGAGTCTGTCCTCACAAGCAAACTGTGTATACGGATAGTACTTGGGACACAACAGGACACTAAACCCTGGAGGTTTTTTGCAACTTTTGTTCCTGTAGAATTGTTTTTGTTGTTTCCTCTCGCCTGCTGACAACATGTTTCAAATGTAATAACCAAACAAAGGTTACTTCTGTCAACATATCCGTGTCTTACTACTCTGTGTGTATCAAAACAAGGCAGTAAAAACAATAAAAGTCTTTCAAGGCTTGACTTGAGAGAGGTTAAAACACCAGTTACCAAACGTTTCTTTTTGCATATAGAGTCTGATGAGCCTGAGACCATCTGGAGCTGCTTCTCGATGAGCCTTCCAAATGACTTTATGACCAATGAAGACCAAAACAACCTGTGTTACAAGAAGTATGACACTGTTTACTAAACCCTGTTTGCCACATCGATTTGAGTGCTAATGAGGTCCTTTTGTAAGGAGAGCTGCGGGTGAAGTTTTAAATGACCATCAGTCAAATTAAGGAATCTGTACAATTCTTCAGTCACTGCCCTCACTCGGTTATCAGACATGATTTGAAATGTATGTAATATATTACTGAGTCCTAATTAGATCTACTATAGATTTTTCACTAAACAGTTTGACAGGAATAGTTTTTCAATATCAAAAACAGTGTAAGGGGGACATATTACATCAGTCAATAATTCATGGCTTGAAAACGAAATGCTGTTTACAGTTGTGTGATTGAGTAAGCTTTTCCCTGCACAGGTTACCTTTGAATCATACATGAATGTCAACATATATATATATATGCATTAGCGCACACACAGACAGACACACACACACACACACAGACGCACACACAGAAGCAAAAAAAAAGTGGGCAGCTGTGGCTCACCAACACGATACAGAGTTTATTGACTGTAAAATTGGACCACATTTCTAGTTATGTTATGAATGAATATTTCATGAATTCCTATTTCATGGTGTTTCGGCAGCTTTGAATGAAAATCTGTTTAGTGCTGTTTGATTAACAAAGGTCCTACTTTAAACCAGGGCTACAGACTTGGAACCAGATTTGAGCTCCTATGGGACCAAACACAGAAACAGTTGAGGAAAATGTTTGAAATAATGTCGGCCATGTGCGAGCAGATTAGCTGTTGTTAGTGAGCTTAACCATGCTTGTAATTTTTGTCCTTCAGTATATGTATCTAAATGTCTTAATGTATTCAACCTTATCTAATAATCAACATTTCTATTCAAAAACAGACACACCGAAACACGTAAGGGCACAAATGCAGACACACACACACACACGCACGCACGCACACACACACACACACACACACACACACACACACACACACACACACACACACCACTGCTGCCTCTCTAACACACACACACACACACACACACACACACACACACACACACACACACACACACACACACACACACACTGCTGTCTCTCTAACACACACACACACACACACACACAAACATGGCTTTAATGAACCAGGGGTCAACCAGGCCATAAAAAAACACCTTGACATCTCTGCTTCCTATAAAATACATCCAATATTAAAAACCATAAAAAGCAGATGAAAAATCGAAAATAAAATCTCAAAAGTAAAAGCTGACATTAAGACTCTGTGATGGGACTCAGCTGGAGAAGACATGAGGAGAAAGGAGAGAAGAGGCAGCAATGATGTAGTGATATTTAAATTCCAGGGACAAACAACTTCCCATTGTTTCCCTTCTCCCTGAAAGAGGCTGTGATATCATGTGTTTTATGCATTAGCTTGGCTGCAGAATAATTGCAGTTAGGCTAAGAGAGGGGTGTTATGAGATAAACCTGGGAACATCCAGCATGCCGAGCGTTCTAGATAAAGAGAATTGTTTGTCATGAGATTAACACATCTGCCACCTGGATTTAGTTTACAGCTGGCTGTGAGGCAGCACTTGATGTTTATGCCGCAGTTTGTCGTCTCTGAGTGTTGCGTTACATAACACAGGGTGATGGGATGGAATGATGCACTTGAAAAATGAGAATCTTGAGGAATGACTCATAGCCTGTGTCACCATTCACGTGTTTTATAGCAGAAAGAGATGATGGAAAAGAGAGAGGTGAGGCAAATATTTAGCAGTCATTTTTTAAATAATTTAAGGTAAGGATAGAATAAAACCTGTATATGGATGGACATATATCTTGCAGGCAGTTTAAATACTGTATGAATGTGTATAATGTTATATATATGTATTATGAAGTGATTCCGACAAAGCTCTGTAACAAACCACTGCCCGTCTCACAGTTTATTCAATCTGATGAATAAGCTCTCTACTCACCACATGGTCAAAATGCAGTGAGCGAGCGAGCAGGCGATGAGAAAAGGCAAAATGAGCACCTGTGTCTGTTTAAATTGGCAGGAATCAGCTGTGGGTCCTAAGTGGAACAGAAGGTTTACTCTGTGTGCAGTGTTGAATCCCGCATCAATCCAATTGGCAGCTGCTTCATTTGAATTATAGAAAGCGATGGCGGCGCTAAAAAAATCCCACTCTGTGGCCGCCGTTGCAGTTCAAAAGGAAAGATGAGCTGTGGTGGTGGGATTCTGATGTGGCCCCTCTTGAGGCCTCAGAAACAATCCGAGCAGACTTTGCAACAGAATCGCTGATTATAAAGACAACAGGGGGAGGGAAACTAAAAGGTTCATTCTGTGTATCGCCGCTCAAACCGCACATAAACCAAACCCTCGTTTTTTTGACAACGAATATCGCTGACAAAGTTAAAAACACATCACTGTAGGGTATTAACTTCATTCAGAAGACTTTAAAAACAGAATAGGCCCCTCTGCACTCACACTAAGAAGCAAACTGTGTACAGTTCTTCTCTTTCTTTGTGTTTTATGAGAATATATTGTCTTAAAAATGTCCAAGTTTTATATCTTTTAATGATACAAGAGAGAGCTCAAAACTACTTTTATCTGTGTGCTGTGGTTCACAGGGCTTATTTGTTCAAGACTGACACAAACAACTTTGAAAAACTTTAGCATGTGATTAATGTATCTCCTTAGAAAAAGCCTGAGTTACACATTGTAATCCTACTAGGTGACTGGTTTAAAATGACTGTCTCATGGGGTGCCAGTTAGCCTAGCGGTTGTGTCCTGTACCCCATCTATGGAGGCAATAGTCCTTGTTGCAGCTACCGCGGGTTCAAATTCCGACCACTGTCTTTTGCTGCATGTCATTCCCGACTGTTCTCCCAACATTTCCTGTCTCTCTTCAGCTGCCCTATCAGTAAAGGAATAAACACCCTGTCATTGTGAATGTACACATGCAGAGGCCCTGCCTGACACGAGTACATTCACACTCATACACTCGCAATATCTTTTCTCATATCATAGAAAATGAAAATAAATCACTGAGGCACCGTTTTATTGGTGCTGAACTCAAAGAACAAAGCCAATTTAACGCAAATAAGTTTTGAAAGTGCTCGTATTCCACAATAGTAAACATATAAACACACACATATATACATAAATGGATGAAGATTGTATGCTTTCAAAGACACAGTAAAACATCTTTATGGTTTGTGTAGGCACATACAGTAGATACGTTTATGATAATTATGTTGTTCCAGAAAAACAGAAACCGACTGAAACTTGGATGAAATCATGTCAATAATGATGAAAGTGCACAGCTGTGACCCGATTCAGAGCAGACTGAAGGATCGTTGTACATGAAGTCTGGCTGTGTGTGTGTGTGTGTGTGTGTGTGTGTGTGTGTGTGTGTGTGTGTGTGTGTGTGTGTGTGTGTGTGTGTGTGTGTGTGTGTGTGTGTGTGATTTGTATGCAATGCAACAGGGAGGGAGTCAAGGTGTTGCCAGGTTGTTGACCTTGGCTTTAATAATAAATGAATGGTGACAAGAAGAAGAGAGGGACATAGAGAGAGAGAGATAAGGAGAAGAAAGGAGGAGAGAAAGAGTACAAAAGAGAAGCAGAGATTTAGGATTGGTCAGCTGAGAGGACCTGAGAGAGGACCTGAGAGGAGAGGAGAGGAGAGGAGAGGAGGGGAGGGGAGAGGAGAGGAGAGGAGAGGAGAGGAGAGGAGAGGAGAGGAGAGGAGAGGAGTTGTGATTTTTTAGAAAAAGAAAGGGAGGAGGGGGGCTAAAGAAACCGCTAATGAGGAAAAATGAGACGGGCAGAGAGCGAAGGGAAGAGAATGAGAAAAGTGAAAGAGGTGAGTGACTTGTTCGTGGAGCTTCGTTGGCTCACTGATGGAGGACCTGTCGAACACACACACACACACACACACACACATTGTGTAGTGCATGGGTGACTTTCAGAAAGGCTGGCGTTACTGATAATGTTTATATTTCATAGCTAAGGTCTATGGGATCTTAAGGAACAACACACACACACACACACACACACACACACACACACACACACGCAACATGTCTGTCTCTCTTTTTCTGTCTCAAAAACACACATAGATCACATGCAGTGTTTCACTAAAACCACAAGGTGGGTGATGGAGCCAGCACTCAAACACTAACGTGGGGTTTTGAACTGATTATTCAAATAGCTTCTCTGTGAAGTTCCTAAGATGATGTAGAATTTAAAAATACAAGTGAAAACAACATAAACCCTGTCATTTGATTACTTGTTCTCAACATTGTAATGCATCAACAGGTCTTCAAATTGAAACCAAAGGACTTTAGAGGGCGGAGATATATCAAAACAATGTGTGATTTGTCCCATCAGCAGTAGAAGCCTGACAAAGTACGGTGACCTCATTATGACTATAAATCCACAGATGATGGCAACCAAATGAGGCATACAAGGTTTATTTCTGCAGCAGAGCTCCTCTTTTTGTGTTTCACTGAATATCATGTCATTCACTCTCCATCTATCAAACACTAAACTTTGGAAAGGTTAGGTTTTTTTGTGCATGGTGAGCGCTGACAGAGAATTTAAAATCAATATTAATCAAAAGGTTAGTTGGTGCCGATTCAACATTTATTAGAAATGTTTCTGAAATTCCGTTGAAAATGAGTCAACTTTGCGGGTGATAAATCTTAAAAGTTCAAGAACAAGCACTTAAAAAGTATCTACAGTTTGAAAAGCCACATTTTGTTCTTAAGTGACATTTTTTGAATCCTCCACAAGTTTGGTCTTTTGTGAGAGTTGGCACACATAGGTCCTTATGTTGAACACGATGGAAGAAAAAAAATACCCTCTTCACCTAACAGCCACACTTATCACACACACCATGCACACAAAGCCTTGAGATGTGTCCCACCCCTTCATGCGAAAACAATCAATCAAAAGCTCGGGGGAATAACATTCATTTGTGCAAACCTCTCAGCACCTGTTGCTCCTAGTCAATTACGCATCTATTTCATCTATTTGATTTTTAAAGGGAGATATGTAGATTTGCAGAGCAGTGTTCACAGTGGCCACGAGTAGTTGTTAAAGGGTAATGGCATATTGGATTTGTTCTTTGTTCTGCCAATTTGCTTGGAAAAGAAAATTATTTTCTCTCAAGATTGGCGCAGTAAGCAACATGGTCAAACCCACATCCAAAGGACTGCAGCTGATTTCAGGGGAGTTGAGGTACACGAGCCCAAAAAGAACTATTAATACCCCAAATGTTTGTGTCCAGAATTTGATCTGTTTGGTCCAATTACATTTGGAAAGTCTGTCAGTCAAGTATGTTAAACTAATGAGTATGAACAATTGAAATGAATTACAGGGGTGCCATCTTTGAACACAGTATCCAGCTCATATGCATTGCAAGAGACGCTGCTAACTTTAGTATACTTCACTGTCATATTTCTTCTTTAAAACATCACATACGCTGCTTCAGTAACTTAAAGTGGATCACAACACAAACAGAAAGTCCTAGTCTGTAGAGTACCGTACAGCAACTACAAACAAAAATATAACCCAACACACATCTTCCTTTATTATCTTTCATAGTTTACCTTTGTAGTTGATCTTAAATCCTATCGATCCGACGCTCTCATCTGACTGCAGGTGAAGCCACATCTGGTGGGTCATGCTGACTATCAGGTCAGGAACAAAGCTCCCTGAGAGGCTGGAACACAAAATAAATTGACATCCAATCAATGTAATCATCATTATCATTATACAAAGTATAATTTTCATCACTGCAATCACAGCCATGATCAAATTCTCAAGTGCTTTGAGTGCTAACAAATTGCTGGAGTAATTCAGGACTAGTATTGAATACTTTGCTCGGAGAACATTTAAACCGTCCAGCGTTATTTCAGACGCCAGCGCCTTTTAGGCATGAAAGTTAACAGTGACCAACTCCAAAGTGAATTGAAATCATCCACTTTGTTACTTTCTACATCTGCTATTCTTTTGGGCACTGCAGAGTGTTTTTTATATTCAAGCACCGTTCATCTTTTTAAGTGGAGCACACACTCCAGACTTCTGTTCCACGACGGGACTAATTGCGAAGAAAGGATATGAAGAATTTCAAGTGAGCTGGCAGTCACTGGCTTAAACAATAAGAACCAGAATGAAAATGGACAAGAAGAAAAAATTTGTAGTTGTTTCTTCTCTGATGATTTGGCCTTTTTGTGGTGCATGTTGGCCATGTTAGAAGTGTTTATAGACTGCTTATCAGGATCTTCTCCATGGAGTGACTGAGAATAAAAAATGCAAAAATAAAGTGGAGGCTGTAAAAATGCAAGCATTTATAGCAAAGGAAGAAACTTTGAGAGCATTCTTTGTTCTGAAAAACTTGTTTAAGAATCCTTTTGGAACAGTAAGAGATATGATACATTGAAGGCTTTCACACGACATAGATGAATGGTACTTAAGTCAAGTCCTTTTTTTAACCTTTTTTTTTACATGAGGCCCAACATCAAGGGTATTTTTAGTCTGTCTACATTTGACACACGTCATCCTAAGATTCTTGATTTGCATAAAGAACTCCTCACAAGATAACGTCTTCACGGCAAAGGGATATATGTAAAATGCTATAAAAGGATAGCATCATACTTACACTTGTAGTATAGCGGTAGGATCTCCCACCTCCCCTCCATCTCCTATAGTCAGAGTATCGTAGGCAATCTCCAGGTCAAATTCTTCAAAGTTGATCTGAATCACCTAAAGGTCAGCCGCAGAAACACAGAGGCGTACATGTCAGGTTAAAGACTCTTTCAGTTCCACCCAGTTAAAGTAAGTCCAGATGTATAATTTATATGAAGGTGAGGTAAAGTCAGTTCATCAAACATCCAGAGGAAGGAAAAGTAGAGATAGCAGATCATACAGACTGACTAACATTAAACATTTCAGAATCACGGTTAGTGGGATGCATATTGATCTAAATCTAAAAAGCATCGGTTTAGAGGACGTAAAGCTACACCGTGATATCTACAACAGAGTATATCAGCCAATATTAGGGAAATAAATATCTCTTATCTTATTATATTCTCAATATGACGCCTTAAAAAAGTTGATTCTTTTATATAACAAAATATATTTTCTTAAATAGTGGCACAACATTAATCAGAAACTTGCATATACAGGCATGCTAAGAAATCGCAAATGAAGTGATGATATTAAGCATTGATCTACAGTTAAACAATTTATAACATAAGGCATCGCTTGTGCAGCTTGGGCGGCAGTAGCTCAGTCTGTAGGGACTTGGGTTGGGAACCAGAGGGTCACCGGTTTAAGTCCCAGTGCGGACCAAATATGGAAGTTGGTCTGGTAGCTGGAGAGGTGCCAGATCACTTGAGCACTGCTGAGGTGCCATTGAGCAAGGCACCAAACCCCCTCCCCACCACCAGCTCAGGAGCACCCACTGTGGGCAGCTCCATCACTCTGACGTCTCTCCATTAGTATATGTCCATAGGATCCTGTTTGTGCATGTGTGTGTATACTTCAGCCTATGTATGTGTTGCATGACCCTTGCGGGAATCAATGAAAGTTCATCTTAATCTTTGTGATAAATCAGGACACTGACTCCAATCATAAACCAACAAATGACCTACAGCAGGTTTTAAGTCTAGACATTTTCCTCCAACCGTATCAAAGACACATTTCCCCTCCCTTGGAATAACACTTTACCAAAGGTGAATCATTAAAATTCAATATTCCATCACACAATGTGGTGTGATTACAGTTTGTGTTGAAGGAAGAAGAACTAAGAGGAGAGCGACGGAGGACCACCTCCTTCGCTGCGCTGGAAGCTGGGATCTCTGATCAGGAATTATTAAATCCACAGTTTCTGTTTCATCTGAGACCAGAGAGAAACACATTTGGCAGCAACAGAGACAGAAATGATTAGGTGCAGGAAGAAGTGAAAGAAAATAAGGATGAGAGAGGGACAGAATACGGAAGAGGAGATAAAGATGAGTAAGAAGAGGGAGATGTAGTGAAGGAAGACGCAGGGGGGGAGGAGACAGCTGGGAGAAAAGTGGGGGTCATAATGAGCAAGTCTTTGATGCAAGCAATGTACAGTGTTAGAATATTTTAAACTAGACTTTGGACTTGACCCTCAGGGGGGAGACTGTAAACCTACTCTGCCTATCCTTCCTCCACTTTCCTCTGAGAAATTTTCAGATTTCCAGATTCAATATTCTAAAGCAGGACTTCAAAAACATCCAGGTCTCAGTCTGCTGTCTGCTGGTGAGGTAACGGCGAGCATATTTATGTGCAAATCCTTCTTGTATTATTTCTGAGCATCTCCTTTTTTGTAGTCTGTATTCAGACATTCTGTTTGACTCAGACTTCATGGATTTAGTTGTTTTTCTTTTCTTTCTTCACTATCTGCAACCTGAAGACCTGGAGACATGATATCTCTCGTGTGCATATTGAAGCAGAAACAACTTATCCTCACAGTGACCTTAACCATTGGATCTGTTTCGAAAGAGGGAACAAATGAACGCTGAGCACATAAAACAACAGTCATGCAGTTCTACTCTCCAACTGTTTAACTGCTTATCTGGCTCTGTCCCCTGACTTGCTTTTTGCTCACAGGGTTAAGGCCTTTCTTTTTTGTTGAGTACAAAAGACATTACATACAACAACTGATGCAGCAATAACAAAATGACGTCCTTGCAAGCCATCACCTGATGTGGAGTTAAATGAGGGGGCAACAAAGATGAAGCAGGAATGTGCCCATTGCTCCCTATGCTGACTCAGTCTTATCTGCATGTAAGGCAGCAGATCGGATTAAAGCATCACCTACAAACCTGCTAAACTCTCTCTGGGAAGCACACACACGCTCAGAGGTGCACAAACACTCAAGCCTACAGTATAGTAAATATGAAATGGCGCGCACACAAAAACAGGAACACACTCACTTACACAGACAGGCATGGCTTTATGGAGATTAATGTGTCTATTTCTGATTACCTAGTCACTATTTTCACACTTATCACAATATTCCTGTAAGACCAAAGCAGGTTCTCAATACAACATTAAGTCTGAAATAAACACATACACCTGTATATGTAGAGAATTGTTTAACTTATTGTTTTCAAAGGAAAGACCTGATCCTGCTTATGTTAATTTGTTTGTCATGGTGAATATGTTTTATACTGTTAATGCTGAACATTCAGATTTGTTTTGTAAGACCTTCCAGCCTTCATATTTTCACTCTTGCTGCACTTCACTTCACAGAACAGATTGGTTAGTTAACGTCAAAATGTGACAACTCTGGTACCGATCATAGACTGTATAAAGCATGGACGTAATCTTAGTGATATCACCCATTGGTTTGTAAAAAGGCATTATGAAGCCAATGCCAGTTGGCATATGGGAAATTCAGTGTCCACCTAAATGTCAATCACTCTAAGCATACAAAGAGATTTATCTTTGGTGGGCTTCAAGCCACTTTGCAAATGCAAACAGTCACGGCCCTAATTATACCAACTTGTGCAAAACTTTTAGTCTTGATATAAGCAAAATAGATGCATTTAAAATAAATGGGCTATAGAGACCAAAACTGCTTTTTGAACCAGGTTTTGAACATGTTTATATCTGCTGTAAAAATACAAAGTGGACAATGCATATTTATGCAATTCTTCATTGACTATTTTTCAACACCAATGGTTGCAGCTAGGTCAAAAAATGACAATTCGATTAAGAAAAGATGCCGAATACATTTTAAGACTTTTGGACGTGAAAAAGATCATGGTACTGTACACACATGCTAGATTCTTAAGTCAGCTACCTTAATGCCATGGCATATTTTACCTAAAAACTTCAGATGTTTCAAACTTAGATTAAATAACTTTTCAAGATATATGGATTACTGTCCTGTATTTGTGATCCATCCATCACCCCTGACCTCCACCGATCCCTTTGGCATTATTCTTTCACGTATCTGATCATTGACCAAGCTGCCTTATCTGGAGCCGAGAACTGTTTGGCCGTACACTGTATAAGGACAGAAGAGGGCCTGTGTGCTCTGATGGTGCACACTGGTCCATCCATCTCCTTGTATACGTCCTTTACAGAACCCCCTAATGCCACATCAGCACTGTTCACACAGCATTAAACACAGCTAAAATAAAACTACATTACACTGTGCTCATGTGTGTCTGTGTGGGTCTGTGTGTGAACAGACTGTAGAGAAGTCAACTTAAATGGAAAAGGAACCTCATTACTGACTGTGTGTGCTTTAGTGTTTATGTGTGCATCTGTATCTCTCCAGTTTCTTTTTTTATGCATGCATGTGTAATGCAAAAAACTGAAAACCCTACATATTTCTCCTCTCCTCTTAATAGGTTGGTGTTCATGGAAACATCCATCTTTCTCCCTCTCTCCTCCATCTTTCTTGCTGCTCTCTTCTCCTCTTTATTGCTGTCGCCTTCACTGTCTCTCCCTTTCTAATTGGCTGCTGCAATCCTTCTTTCCATCCATCTATGGCTTCTAGCCAATGAGGCGACAGAATTGGATTTCTGCTTGATAAAGCACTTCCCATGGTTGTCGTGCAGACAATGAGGTGGGGGAGGCTCCTCCCTATCCATACTGTAATAAGATCAAAGGATACCTTGAAGATACAGTTGCGGTAGTAATATCTGAAACACCAGGTGAGCCACAGAGTCATTGATGTAAAGGGGGCACAGACAGAGTCGGGAACAATAGATCGTCTCTGACAGTAAACCCTCCGCCATCCGCTCCACTTGAACATGCATTCTGCTTGACAGTATAAATTTTGCCATAGTGAGAAGAGCTGAGCTTTGGCTGATGAAGACTGATGGCTAGAGCCGGCTGCAACTTAGGGTTTTTCCCCTTACTTCAGTTTCATTGAGCTGAAACCAAAAGAAATCTCTGTTTCAGATACAAACTCTGAAAAGGAACCTATGTGAAAAGCCATGTGTGGCTTTAACTGTTGCTATGCAACTATTGCACAATTAACTACATATCTATCACAGTGCTGATCTGTTTGGCCTGTCATTAGATTCAAAAACATGCCATTTAGTGCCTTACAGCTATAAAAAATGCCAGAGCAATTATGTTTTTTTGCTGTGCTCATTTGATTTCTGAAGATCTACAGGGCATTATTACATTTAATTCCTGTGAAAAAGTACTAAAGAATCTAACCAAAAGCTACAAAGACCCTTCTAACTGAATGCTATTGTAATATTTTCTTGTGTTTGTCAGACTGGTGTTATGCAGCATGGCAGCACTGCAGTGGTCCTCTTGGTGATGCCTTACACTGTGTAGTGTTCACTGAGTGATGCAAAGCCAGTTCATACATAACGCTGTCCCATAACATATCACTCCAAGATATAGCATAAGTCCATCAAATAAGGTCTGTTTTTTTGTTTACATATCTTCATCGTTATTGTCATTTCCTGTTTTATTTCGACATACTTACCCATGTCTCTGTCTTCTTCCAGATCCTGCTCCTCATATTTTCCTGCCTTGTGCAGCGCTGCCCTGATATTACTTTCCTGCTTCTTATTACCCCCTGATTGTCTCTGTATTTAATCCTTATGTGTCTGACTGTATTAGTGACCTACAAATAGTAAACAGAAAGTTGCCTCACCTAATGCTGCATCATAAACAGATTATATTAAGAAAGTGCTTTGATAGGCTGATTTCACACAGAGAAGAGAAGAGAAGAAGAAAAGGGAAAGGAGGAGAAGAAGTCTAGTAATGGCCATACCGTCATGCCTTCCCCAAGGTTAAATGAGAACAGGAGGGAATGAATTGGCTCTAAAGGCCCATTCTGCCAAAACTAAATGAAGCAATAACATCAGAGAGCTATAGAACCCCATTAACACTTAACCTGAGAGAGGAGGTGAGGAGGGGCGGGCAGTCAGAGAGGGAAAGATAGAAACAGATTTACAGAGAAAGAGAAACTAGAAGCTATAGCTATAGAAACCCTTTGTCTCTTTACGTTCAGTGTATAAAAGAAGAAGACAAATGTAGAATATGTCTGGAAAAGCTGAAATAGAGATAGGGATTAAGTAAAACAGTGAAAAACAGATTTTTCCACACCATCCCTCTCTGTCTTCTCCTCTCCCTCTATAGTAATTTGATGGTTTCAGGCAAGCTCTTTAATGAAGAATCAGGGTAATACTGAGGACAGACCCTCTGGGAGTGAAGGAGGAGGAGGGAAGGGCAGTGTGAAAAAGAAAGAAAAAGAAGAATGAGACAGGGGGATGAGGGAAAGGGAGTAGAGGATGAAATAGGTAGAGACGTGCACAAGCATTGAAACGTGATGTTCTGCTGGTGGGAGAGACTCATTTTGGAGATTTTTTTTCTACATCATGACCCTGTTCCCCTCCTCTTCAGCCTCACACTCTGTCTTTTCAGGTTCCAGGTGTGTGTTTGTAGATTTTGTTGGCTTCTCTCCTCAGGAGATCAGCTCAACGTGTCCACTAAGCTGCCCCTCATTCCCTCATCAGCCTCCTAATTGAGGACAGGTTTTTATTGCAGTTCGCCAGATCATCAGCACTCTCGTTCTGCTCTTGCCTGTAACCTGATGTTTACCTGCCAATTCCCTGCTGTTTGTTTTTGCCTCCACCACCTGCACACCATAAGCCTGCTTTTGAACTATTACATTTATCTGTGAATCCACATGCAATGTCTCTGGATCTGCAATTAGCTATTGCCAAATAATCAGGAACTACAACTAAATGAGAATCCTTAGGATACTTGACATCATAAAAACGACGATATGCCCTCAGAAACATCTGTGAGCGAGGCCTCAGCAAAATGTGCCAAAATGTCTGTTAACCAAATCGTGTTTGTTTTGCAACAAACCAATTGATCATAAATGCATCACCTTGTGATGTAAAGCAAGCCATTTATGTGATTTACTTTCCAATTAATTAAAAGGGCACAACAATCTCTGGTCCCCAATTTTTCAATGAATAAATGTATTCTGAAAAGTAAGAAGTTAGCTTCTAGCATAGCTTTTTCTTAGATTATTAATATAATGGTTTCAGTCAAAGCCTAGAAGTATTTCTTTATTTCATGTTTTGAAAATATCCTGCTGTGTTCTCACATTAACCCAATTCCTGTATTTCTCTGTCTTACACTGTGCCGACTGATGAATGTGACTATTTGGCCCTGGGTTAACCTCCAGGAACAGAAGTGGTCTGATATGTAATAAATAGTTTGAACATAGAGGTCCTTGAGATGAGCTAACCCCTGAAGGCTGAGTAAGAACCCTAACCCCTATCTGGTTGACCTCTGTTCCAGGTCATGTCCACCTTAATTGGTCACAATGGAAGCCGGGGACATGAGCAACTTGTTAAGCTCCTTGAATACCCAAAGCATTGAGAACTTATCTCCAAGGACGATGTTCAACAAAAAGCTATTATTTTTATACAGCTGTACACTGTCTAGAAGCAATCAATGCAAGTGGCTCTGTCTCTGTGGGCTTGCATGTGTTTGCACGGTATTCTTGTGCATTTCTGTCTCTAAAAACAAAATGATTGTTACTGTTTTAGAGGGGGAAACATATGTTTCTTGTTACCCTAAAAGGATTTTTTTTGAATGTGATGTTCAGGACTTATCTTTATTCCTCCAGTTTTCTAAACTATTCTGTAAATTGGAAAATAGGGTATCTTAAGATAAGCAGGAGTTAAGCTTTATATATGTCCCATTTCTTCGGTTACATGGTCTATTTAGAGGTAGAGATGAAATAAGGTAAGAGAAAAAATAGGATGGTCTCAGTTGAACCAAGGACATCATGGTTCATGTATTATGTGTCTCTGCCCCTCGGGCAGCTCCAGTATGTTTGCTCTAAATGGATGTCCATCCTCTTCAGGTCAGTGATGTACAAATTTAAGGTTCCCCGAAGGCCTTATGTGTGATTTTTTACAAGTCTTGTATGCTGTGTGATGCACAGTAGTGAATGACGGGTCGGGATGATTTAGTATGTTACATGACAAAATGTATATATGATGTAGTGTGATGAAAGGCAAGCATAAAGTTGTATTCTAAGCTACATTTTATATTCAGTGCGACATGAAATCACATGGAACATAAGAGGAGAGGAAAAGGTGATTACAGTTAGGGCCTCAAAAGAGATGATGTAACCTCATATGATCTCTTAATTTAGGGCAATATCCATAATCATACATAAAACATACACAGTTTTCTTTCATTTCCTATCCTTTTCAGTATCCAACAGAGTGCAGCGAGGCATTTTTACCAGAGCCTTTAACAGTCTCATACACAGTGCAGCCTCTAGCTGAGAATGTATTGCTCTAGGCCATAAACCAGAGGCCTTGGGCAGTGACAGAGAGAGCTGTGTGAGACAGTCAAGGGAGAAAAGGAGAGACAAAGGTTTCTGAGCACGAACAAAGTGTATGTGTTTGTGTGTAATGGAGTTCAAAAGCTCTGTATGTAAAATGTGTTTGTGAGTGTGTGCATATATGTACGTGTGTCCCCATGGTGCTGACGCAGGTGTTGCCATTGACGACAGAGCGGTCACCACAGTGACCCTGAGTAGAATGAGGATGTGTCCCCTGAATACCAATCAGATTTCTCCTGGGACACAAAGCGACCAATGGCAGGCATCCATCTAACCCCCAGCCTATCGCCTGCGCCTCTGCAGGATTAACCAATCACACGGAATTAGACACTGATATGCTACAACTTGCATATATTTTGCTGCACTCGTACATGAATTATTGTCACCTCATTTCAGTTATAAATCTGCTAAACTAACTTTGTAAATGCCTGCAAGAACTGCTTGAATATATCAATTAAAATTGTATTGAATGCATAAAATTGAAATAGAACAAAGCCTGCAAGCAAGTTCAGGTCTTGAGCTGGGACACTCACTGCACTCTCTCTCACTGCAGCTTACTGATAAGTTTACCCAACACACGTTTTACAGTCAGACAGACTTTAAGATGACATGAACTGCAAGCCCCTTGCTTTGCCAATGTTGTTCTTGCTCGTTTAACATTTTATAAGCTCCACTTCTGTCCCATCATTCACTTGTATTTTGTTTTCCCTGTAGACTGGAGTTGGTGTTGTAACCCCCCACATTTTCTCTTTGTCTTACTCAGGTACAATTGCAGGGAGTAATGAGATATCAGCCTAAATGCAAATGCCAACTCTGTAAATTCAGGAAATTTGCATTTACAGAACAGTACATTACAATGAATGCACTTTGTCTGTGTTGGCTGATAGAAGCACCTTTACAATATAATTAACAGTACTAATGCACTCAGAGTGTTCCCTTCAAGCCCCTTAATGAGTACATTTCTGATTAGACCTACTTAAAAATATCAGTTTTACAAATAAAGGTACGATTGTTCAGCCTTTGGTAGATACATTTTCACACTAGAGTTATATTTGAGACAATAAACAAAGTCCATATTCCACTTATTTCCAAGATAATAAGTTACAGTGTGTTTTAAACCAACCCGAATTTAAATGTGAGAGTGTGTTTAGTAGATTGGAAGAGACAAAGAAAAGAGGATTTACCTTATTAGGATTTGAAGCAGTAATTATCCACACACACTGTGCGTTACTCTCATACTGAATCGGGAAGTTAGGAGATGTAAACGTTCCTGACGGCCCTTGAAGATTACTGCCGCATGTCTTCACTGTGAACAGAAAAAAACAAAACATAATGCCGTTGTTATAATCAACAACTGTGGCAATAGTAAGGGTATTAGTAACAGCCATTGTTCTCTGTTGAGTCATTGCACCACAGACACGACACAATATTTACTACAACTTTAACTATTAAGCTGAAACTTTGCCAGAGATTCTTAGAAAAACTCTGAACAGCACAATTTGGCACTTGAGGCCACAGTAGCAATGTAGTTAGAACAATTTAATAAGACACTAATACAATGGGAAGGGAGGAAAAGATTCAAGTGCAGAGACGAAGCGAACGAGGAACAGAAGGTCAGAAAGATGTTATTGATACTGTCAGAGACATCTCCCTGGAAAGTAGCGCTTAATTGGGAGCTATTGGCTGTGAAATACCACAGGAATAGCTAGCATTGACTGATAGAGACACTCACCAGCAATTTACTCCCAAAATCTATTGGAAGTCAACCACTTGCAACTACTAGCAGGGTAATAATTACATTCATTTCAACATCTACACACTGTCTGGGAACAAAAACAGTTTACATTTCATACAACAGGATGAAAAAGGTTTTGTCTACTTGAGAAATAAATCTTTGGTTAGCCGGTGGTGTTAAAGTTACACTCACGTGGTTTGAGTGGAGATTCCCAATACATATCCACAGAGGTGTATTACTGTACGAAGGCCCTTGTGTAGGAAAGTCATACAGCCTCATAAACCCTTACTCATAAGCTACACTCAGTGGGGTGTTGAGAATGACACATGCTAGCTGTTCGATAAAGCAGCCGAGCCTTTATTAGGCCGCGTGCTCCGACTGGATGTGATAGAGAACCCTGCTCGTCTGTCCTTGGGTCGTCCCGTTACAGAGTCGGGAGGTAATTTTCTGGTTGGTTTGAAGCAGTTTTTATTCCTTAATTAGTTTGTTCAGCGGTAGGCCACAGAAACACGACCAGTTAACAGACATGCACGCACATGCACACAAATTAAAATGACAAAAAAAGCACAAAAGTATGAACGCTGATATGGTCATGCAAGAAGCAAAGATGTGCAAATATAGGCACATAGAGGTAATTTATTGTGTTTTAGCAGACTTACAAGTGAAGATGCATTAAAAAAGCATTACATAATTCATACAAACTCACCATGCAAAACACAATTCGTACTGTCAAGCCCTCACATTAACACACCCCTCGATGCTAACGTGACACAGAAAGCCTGCAAGGGGCAAGTACTGTAAAAGAATAAAACCAAAGTATGTCTGGTGTGCATGTAATGGGGTGTGTCTGCAAGGTGCTCGAAGAGAGTGTAAGAACAAGACCCTCAGAGACGACCCTATATGTTTCCTGTCTGTGTCTGCGTCTTCCTTTCTATCTCTCTTTTTCGGGATCACTGATTCAAGTTTTCCCTGAATGAACCTGGTTAATGCCTGTTTCTTTAATTCTTCATGCATCTTCGCTTGACCTTCTCTGGTGTTCAGCTAGCCGCAATTTATAAAAGTGATAGATACAAAGAGATGAAATGAGTGTTTATGTGGGTGTGTCTATGTGTGCGTGTGTTTGGGTTGCACATGAGAAATGATTTATCTACATGTCCTAAAGAGTGTGTGCGTCATTACAATGTGTGTACGCGTGGGCGGTGACAGCTCAATCAGCGTGGCCAGAACGAATGGCCGCCCCATCGCTGTGCCAACAGCAGAATGGGCATGGTGTTGCTATAGCGATAATGCGCAGAGAGTTATCACCAGAATTACCAGAGGAGCAAAGACATCATCATCTCGATCAAACTCCATCCATATCTTTGGGTCGGTCTTTTTGACTTTGCCTGTGCACCTTTGCGCTGTCTTGATCCCTCTTTCATTTGCTCTTCATCCATCTCCTTTCTTCTTCATTTTCCTTTCTGTCCCTTTCTGCTCATATCTACTTCATACCCATCCCCCCTCTACTTTACTGTTAGTGTTGGGAAACAATTGCCTATTTACACCTTGAGTCAGTCCAACATTCTCCTCTCCTCAGCTAGAAAAAAAAGATGGAGAGTTGAATTTGCAGGCCAGGAAAATGAAAACAATGAGCAAAAGATGATGCAAATTGGGTATTACCTTTTGTTGGGTACATCATTAAGGATGACACCTTTAACATTGTATAATTTAAGTGATATATGTGAATTCTAAGTACAATTTTGGATGCAGAGCTTTTTAGAGCACTTTCTTAAAGCTTGTTTGCGCTCTGACAGCCTCTCTGTCTCACTGTGTCTGTCTTTCTCCCTCTCTCAACATTATTTACGCTTACTAACAGTATAGAGGCTTCAAGCCAAAAGGGTTTCATTATCATTGAAGTGATAATGAACTGTAGATCAAAATAAAAATATTTCGATGTCTATCCGGTGCTAAAGGCTATTGTTGGCTCATAGGCAAGATTAACTGAATGATTTTGACTAAGGCTGTCAAATTAATGCATGAATGTTTTAACATTGCATTGATTGCGTTCTATTTTGTCCTTTAAGGAGCATTGTAGCCAAGACAGTACACTTGGTATTTAAAAAAACTCCCTGATATCTCTGTTGAAAGTTCTAAAGAAATATTCACCTTTTGACATCAAACATTTCACTTTTTTGGCTGTCCTCTTTGACTGCTTTCATTTACTTTTCAATCAGTAACAAGTTCTTTTTTTTTTCATTAAGTTCATGTTGTGACCTTCAGTGTACCACAAGCTCCTTCTTGTCTTTCAAAAAAAGCAGGTTTGTATCAAAAAAAAGGAAGTAAAGTGTCCATGGCTTAAGACAGTAGAAAAATACAAAATAAAGCATTCAAATGTGTAAATGTGATCAATAGCAATTATCTAATTAATTTCAGCATTTAATCGCAAAGTAAAAATGGAACCGTTTGGGCCCTATTTTGAACATGAACTGCAGTGAGACTGTGGGAAAGAGTGTTTGTTTGTGTACTGTATATGTGTAAAACAACATAGTCTCTCCTGAGTTTATATATTCAGATCAGCTAGATCCCCCGAGGATTTGTGCTCTCTCACTCTAACATGCACACTCACAGAAACTGTTGGGATGCAGACAAAAATTAAATGATGTTTCAGGCAAGGATCACACTGCCAAAGCCTGTTCTCAAAATGCCCTTGCTAACACTTTTCCAAAGTTTTGTTTTATGGCTTCAGAGCAAGACGCACCCCATGAGCTCTGAGAAGGTTGCAGGGAGAAATGTTTTCTTGGACTGAATTTTAACGCTGTTCAACTTCACAATGTTTTGTCTTGGTTCTCCATTCTAGCATGGCAAAATCTCTTAACTTTTGCCTTCACTTTGATCTCGTCCTTACACTCAAGGTCCATATCTCTGCTGCTTTCTCAGTGGATGGCCTTTTGCGGTGAGTGAGTTGTCCTCCCAGTGGAGGGCTCTGGTTCAATCATCCATACAGCAGTACCTGCTGGAGCACGCCAAGGACGCTTAACCCCTACATGTTCCACATTATCTGCCTGACCCTGCATCCCGAACAAAGAGTGTTAAGAGACTTTCAGGACAGGTAAATAAAATACAAAACAACATCGAATCATAAGAGTGAGTTTCCAACAATGCACAACACAGTTTTAGTTCAAAACTACTGAACCAGCAATGTCCTCTTGGGTACAAATACATACTTGTTCCAAGTGGTGGCCAGACAAAAATGTTTACCACATGCCATGCTTATGCCAAAACTCTGTTTTATGAATAAACTGTAGTATAAAACTAAATAAAAAGCCAGGATTCCATTAATGGTGTGCATTAGTGACATTTTATAGTCCAACACAAAATGCCTAAAAGCCAAGTGCTTAACTTTGTTCTTTTGAATTGTTTTATATTAAATAATTGTGTGATTATAGTACACAAATAATAAACGGAAAATCCCCATAAAAGGACATTTCTTATAAAGTGAACTGACAAGGATGATAGGCAACCAACAAGAGAGTACTAAACTAAAGACTAAAATAAAAACCTTGAATTATTATTTTGACAGAAAGGGCCAGAAGGTTGTCTTTCATTTCAGTAGTGATAATGAGAATACAAATGTAACTTGTCAGGTTTTCAGTTCCGTTTTAACTGCAGGTACCCCTTGTCAAAGTATGACAGCATTTCAGTCAAGCAATTTTGAATATGTATACTGGCAAGTAGGAAAATGTCCAAAAACTTCAGCAGAATGTTATTTAAAACATGTTTAGAGTTTGGGTGTTCAAAATGAGCCCCAGATCAAAGTGTTGGACCAGATTAGAGATCAGAAGCTTCATCAGGATGGTCGAACATGCTGTTTTAAGAGGCTGTCTACAGGAGCAGATAGATTGACCAATGGACACGGAGAATGATTGATGACATCATTAGGCTGGCACACAGCGTTCGCATTGCCCTCACTCTGGTTAGAGCTCTAATGGTTACAAACACACACACACACACACACACACACACACACACACACACACACACACACACACACTTGTCTTTTTTTTCCTGTTTGAAGTCGACATATGTGTGGATTCAGTTGACATGTAGCACTCATCCTTGAGTCAGTGTATTCAGGCAGATCAACTGATCCCCCCTGGATTTCAAACACACACACACACACACACACACACACAACATACAGAGAGTTGGCTCTGTGGCCTTGCCATCTGTCCATTAATCAAGGTGCCACATGGACTCTTTCTCTCACTCTCTCTGTCTCTGTCTCATAAAGTATTATAAAAGTGGACAGAAGGACATTGCAATTTAATGACTGTTGTTGTAGTTTATTTTTATTTAGTTTTTAAATTGTTTAATTGTAGCTAATAAAGTCATAACTACTCTATCCCTCCATCTCTGTGTGATTTTCATCAGTCTTTCGTTTGTGTTTCAACATAAAGGGCACAGTTTGAAGATACATTCTCTTTATTTTCCTCTAATGTTCCAAAAAACACATTTAGCTGTATTAAGGGATTTGACAGAGCTGACCCTTTAATAAGTGAGCTGGCTTGATGCTCTCTGACAGATTGCCCATCACTCGTTATTTATGAGTTTCCACTTTAGCTATTGGCTGGCCTGGATGGAAAGGTCAAATCTGAGCCGTGTTCGGTTAGACACAGCCTCTGTTCCTTTTTAGTCCAACAGGATGAAACAAAGTAGGCTTAATAAGGAGTACATTATGTTTTCTCAATGAACATGTATTAAAACACCATCGTGGCTGGTCTGCTCTCTTACACAACCTTACCTGCGGCGCTTACTCCACAATATCTATTTATTTCCATGTGCCTGGACAGCCAGCAGAGGTGCAAACAGAGATCCAGCAGGCCCGGCTGTCTGGTGTTTTTGTGTCTTAACATAAACTTGTTTATTCCAAGGCTAAAGGAGTGGTGTGGATCAGGTGGGATTTTATTTTTATGCAGATCCTGCAAAATATTTTTTTTGTTGGCCTACACAATTTTGGAATAAATTGCACTGGTATTCCCACCAGCTCAGACCCCCTCTTCAAACACTCTGGGTAACTGAATTACTTTTTTTCTAGTGAAACAGGTACTTAACCTTCTGTATTTTTCCAGACACTGGAAGGCCACATGGGTGCCATGTTTACACAGTGAAAATTGCTTAGAGTATCCTGTTTAGAAAGAAAGTCTACTGACAATACTACTGGATGTCAGTGTAGGTTCTCAGTCATCCAGGTCATGGATCAAGCTTGAATCCGACAATACCACTAGAAACATGTTATGAACTTCTAGAAATATAGAGCAACTTAACAAGTATCTCTAACTCTATATTTCATAAACCCATGTTGGTACTGCATTATTCTACTAAAGTTAGTCTTACTTCTAGAAGCTTAAACTTAGTCTTATTTTAGCCACATTTGAAAGATGAATTAGTCCACAAGCCCTTGCAGTTGGTATAACTCAGCCAGATTCAAACATCCCTACTTTTCGTTTGCATGTGTCTATATGATGGGAATATCCTGGTTGCTGAAAGGCCACAGAGGGTGACAGTCATAGAGGGTAAAGAACAAAGCAAGTCAAAGTAAGAGCCACAGCCCACACCTAAACAATGAAAAAGTTGATTCTTTTCACAGTCTATTAGATCTAAACTAGCCTCTTCCTCTCTTGCCTCTAAGGCATTAATATTTTCAATATTGGATTTTTGTCCCTAAGGAGAAATGGATTTTTGTGAATAGGTTTAAAAATAGAGGAGGAGAGGAGTCTCTGTTCTCAATGCTTTTTTAGCTAAGCCATCAACACTAAACCAACCCAGTTCAAGTATTGAAAGGCTTTATAAAATGTCTACGCATAGTACTGTGTTTACTTCTTTTGTTTTCTCTTCTAAGTGATCCCGGTATGTAGTTCAAATAAAGCCTCAGCATTGTTTCCAAAATAATTTAAGTGAAACACGAATGTTGTCCTTCAAGCAACCTCCCTGTGTTTATCCTGGGATTTATGGGATTTTTGAAGATGGATGTCTTTCTGTTTCACCAATGTAGGGCAGAGATACACCGCATAACAATGCCAGAGTCGCATTGTTTGCTTTTATTCCAAGGATAGTTATCTAAAAAAAAAAAATAGACTTGTGGATACTGTAATGGCATTCATGGTCGTGGGTAGATTTGTCAGAGATCATGTCATGAAGCGAGAAAATTAATATCATAAATAACTTCCTGCTGTTTGCCTTTTAGCACAGGGCAGCATAAATTGAGTTGATGCATCCTGTATTAGGGCACCACGCTGGAGTAACAGTGCCCTCCATTGTGAGATGCTTTAAATAACAAAGATCAGCTAGCACAGAATCACTCGTTACTTAGCAACACCCACAGAGCAGGAGGTGCACTCTGTCACAGCTTTGTCAAAAAACTTCCTCTGTGAGCGGTCGTTCATGCAGGGAATACCAGCCGCTCTGTTTTAAATTCAACAGGGCTTTAAAAATGCACACACCTGCTACTGAGAAGCTACAGTAGCTCGGTGAGAGTGTCTCTTCCTGCCCACATACTTTCCCTTCAAAGAGCCATGCTGACTGTAGACTGCTTACTGACGGCTCTGTTTCGAAGTGATGGAGGTCATTCTTTTTAACCGTTCCCTGCCTCAGGGGACGCCATCACTGACTTTTAATGTCATTGCCAGTCTCCCTATGGGGAAGCTTAGCCCATCATCACATGCAGGTAAATGCAAGACTTGATTGGCTTAATGTTAGTAGCTTTATTAAACTGCTCATTACAGCTATTTAGTGATGATGAATCCCTCATAGCCATTAGCAATCTAAGAGAGCCAATCAGAGGGTATCAGCACTATAATATCTCTGATAATTGAGTTGGATAATAAGGTTGATTGGCAGGGACCAATCAGAGCCCCTGAGAAGCAGTCATAACCAAACAGTCCTGGCCCAGGTTATTTCCTGTCTGCTTTGAGGATATATGCCATGCTGAGAAAAAAAAAAGCTTAATGAAGGTCAGTGCCCTTGTGTGTCTCGTTCACAAGAGAAGCAAGCCAAGGCTTGTGTCTAGACTGTGTCCTTTATCCACAGGGTAAGAGTGCAGGACCACATGCTGCCAAGCATCTGTCCTGCCCAGGTGCCCCCAGCCACATATTGTTTCCCTATGGATTTCCAGGGTATTTCTATATGGCTGACATTGCACTGTGTCTAGAGATGCCGCTTCAACATTTTTTTTCCATTCAGATTTCAATGTCTGGAATAGAGCATTGGCCATAGCAAAGACCCCCCAGATACAAGAGTGACAAAAAAATACAGATAATATTGATAGAAAATCTAAGAGGGCTGACATTAGACTTTCTTCTCCTGCGGTATCAAACAGTCATTTCTTGTTAATATTCACAAGATAATTTACAGGACACCTGTTGTGGGACACTACATTATTGCAAGGAAGAAAGAAAGAAAGAAAAAGATAAGTGAACATGGTTAAATCATTATCTAAGGCTGGTTAAATTCCTCCTGGGGTGAAATTCAAATGCAGAAGTTTAACACTTCTATCTGTGAGTTATGTTCAAGAAACTTTAAATCTGTTTTCAAGACTTGTTACTTTTCTTGGATTTTTTTAAAGTGGTGTTCATATGCTAATGCCTCATGATGGATAGAGTGAGTTTTACTTTCAGAGGCTATAATTTAAGCAGAGTAGGTGTGACATTTTTCAGCTTTCCCCTTTCCTATCCTTCTTCTCTTCCCCTGCTTGCACTTACTCTTACTTCCGGTTCTATATCTCCAGGAATAATTAGTTGGATGGTAAAATACCTCTCTTGCCTCTTCCCCGCCACACACGCTCTCTCTCTCACACACAGACCCACACCCGGTGAGTATTGGTTTTTATGTTAAAGTATGTGTCTCTGGCCAAAGTCTGAAGCCTAGTGAAGGGAGACATGACAAACGACTTTGGCATTCAACACGACAGACGGCCTCTCTCTCGCTCACTCTCTCTCTTTCTCTCTCTGTGTGTGCATATGTATGTGTGTGTTGCAGGTCTGAGACTGAAAACGGTGCCAGCTGTGAAACCAGAACAAGTGAGGGGAGGCTGAAGAATGAATGTCTGAAGCGTGTTAATTATCAGAGCACTTAGAGAAATGATGAAAAGTGCACAACTGTCCCCATGTAAATACAGCCATAAAATATGGATGTAGTTTTCACTGAGCAGTACGTAGGAGCAGCTTTTTAATCATGTTAAAATTACATTGTTATTTGCGTTGGTATATTAAATAATGATGAAGGGACTGAAGGGGCTTCCCACAGTTGTATATGTATGGAGAATTTATTGTGTGGGTAAAAGAAGGTGTTTTAAGGTCCTGAAAGAAACACTATCAAACCTCTTCCCTCTTGATAGCATAAAACTGCAACATGTTAGTGAGCTGCTTCACTGCAAACATTGGACTGCTGAAGTGCTTTGTTTCATGATTTCACAGCCAGTCGCTCTGGGCTGAATTTTTTTTATTTTCAACATTAAACTCAGACCTGATCAACACAAACTCACACTGTGGAGAGGCCAAGGCAGCATGCTTGCAACATTTTTTATGGGACTGGATATGGGGAGTTGTGCTTAATGGCTTCTTATCTTTACAACTGTGATTACAAACTCTAGCCTCTGAAATCATCCTGATAGGGTTGTTCACACATTCACCTCATAACGGGAGACAACCCCTGTCGGACGTCTCCTGAGGGAGAACGTGACGTAAAAAGAACAACGCTGAAGTGTAGGACGGACCAACAGAGTCTGCTTTATAACACTTTAATGAGAATATTTGCCTGTTTTAACAATGCTACTTTTAGTTCGACTGAATCACAATATCAACAGAAGTGCGGGGAAACACATACTGTCGAACAGAAAACGTCATGCAGCAGTTTAATTAATCGCACTTAGATTGCAACAGTTGGGTGCATACAGTCCATTAACATACATCGATCGCAGGAATCGTCACCACCCCACTCACACTCAATGTGAATTCCCCTGATTATATCCTGCTGTGTTCTCACCTCAGGTCACTCGGATTTAATGTGGAAAAATGACTAGAGGGCTGTCAGGAGAAAAATCCAGCTGTTTGCATTCACTTATGCAGCCTACCTCGAAAGATTGTGATTTTTTTTCTTGAAAGCACCATCTGTAAAAATCTGTACCTCTGTCAAAATCAGTCTGTTACGGTGGAGACAGTCATTTGTGTGCTTTCACAGATGCATGCTGGGATCATTTTCTCACCTTTGCACACCGGCCTGTGGTCGCTCCAGGCAGCAAAGACTTCCGCCACTCTCTGGCAGCTGATGGTTTTGCTTCCCTGAAGAACATAGTCTTCTCCACAAGTGAATTGCACCACACTGCCAAGGCTACACACACAAACACACAGAAATATACTTACACTCAGAGGTAGGACAAGAAGTGAGCTATACAGGCAAAGGAGAATAAAAGGTTTATATTTGTGTGTGCATCTATGTCTGAATATAAACATGTGATTTAAGTGCTTGAGTGCATGTTTGTGAATAGAAAACTGCACCTGAAATCATTGCCGTGGCGTTTTCCATTCTCTGGCTCTCCCGGGTCAGGGCAAGAGTTTGACGCCTGTCTCACACCACCTTCATTTACTACACAGAAAGAGATGAAAAGGTGTGGGCAGACACGTTAGAAAAAAAGCACAAACATGGCTTACTGTAGAGTAAAGCAAAACTCCAGAGCTCCAGAAGGTAGGATCTCTCAGCAAGACATCTAAAATGATGTTTCATGTCTTTACAATAACTAATTGCTACAATCAAAATAATGATAATGAATTAACTGAGACTCATTTTTATGTGACTGTTGTACAAAAAATGGCCCAAAATCCACATCTCAGCAGCTTCCAAATACCCTGGCATGAATCTAAAACCTGTCTCAGTCATTCATTCTATTGATAGCATTAAGCACAAGACTTCTAAAGGTAATTTCCAGCTCTCCACTTTTTAGATTCAATTTTGGAAGCCTGCCTGCTCCGTCACTCATTCACACGAGGCATCGGGAAACAGGTGGAAGGTGGAAACAGGTAACAGACAGGGAAATAAAGAGAAGGAGGGGTTAGACGTCAGGTAGGCAGTGAGGACATGGTGCGACAGATACAATCTTAATTATCACAGACACACTAGAGCTAATCTTGTAACACTCAGTAACACCACAGGGGCACGAGACAGAACTGTGACACCACAAGAAATATGCATCGCATAATGCCTTTCCATTCTGTCTCTTTCTGTTTCTGTCCACCTTATTTATTGAACTATTTATTATGTTTCATTCACACCACTGAATGTAAAATTAGGCCAATCTGAGGTTTTGTATTTGTTCACTGTTGTTTGTCCTTTACTAATGTGTGATGTGAGTGGAATATCACCAGAGGGAGAACATGTCTTGATGTGTTTATTTGCTGCAGCTATAGAAAAGAACTAAATGCCCCGTGGTGTATTTTTTAAAAATTCAGATGCATGAACTGATGTTGGGATGAGAGAAGACAACTCATCATGAACGTTGGTGCAGAATAAAATTAAGCTTATTTCCAAAGACGCACAATGTGAGGGCAGTCTGTTGATCCCTTTGTATAATTTAACCATGTGTCATCCTGGAACAACATATTTCTCTACATGGACAGAGGCTACAATATTCTTAATGTTGATTATTATTGAGTTTCATGTTTTTAACAAGCTAATCTGATCTTTAACCGGCCATCATGCTGCTGTAATATGATGGCTTCATGTTAACACTGATCTTTGGCTCAGATTGTAGCTCACAAAAAGAGTTCAATTACAGACAGCAAATGAAAGAAATAAAGACAGAGAATGTAGCTTAACTGCTAAATTCACAGTTAATCGAAAACTAAATGTCTAAATCACTGAGCATCACATTATTAAAGGATCAATACAATATTTTATACTTTACAAAAGTAGTCGGGGGGGGTTTAAGTGTTCAGAATGTTTTTCTAAAGTGTTGTTCTGGCAGACGTCACCAAACAAAAAGTGTTGAAAGTGATAATAGTTCAATTTGAATTCTCTTTAACAACTATGCAGACACTAGAGAACTCCGGCAAAGGCAAGTGATGTTACTGCCCATTTCTAATTTCTCACAATCACCCAGGCTGTTCAGGCTATCGGACTAACATGCATGTACATGTTCAGTCCCTATCAACAAACCCAGCAGGTGGTTGGTTGGTGTGTGTGTGTGTGTGTGTGTGTGTGTGTGTGTGTGTGTGTGTGTTTCAGTAGATAGTTTGTTGCTTTGTTGGAGCGGCTAATTTGACCATCTGGACTATTAACACCATAACAGAGGGACTGGTAACAGTATCAGCGTTGTGTGAACACACTCATGCTCACAAACCACAAAAAGTCACAAACTGACACGTACACAGACATGCAGATATAGAAAAAAGACACATTAGGAATCATGTTCCTATATCACAAGCATGTGAAGTTGTGTGCTTCATTGGAGAGATAAACCAGTCAGAGCGGAGCAAATTAAAACCAGAACCAATCAGAGCTAAACTATTGGACATAGAAATTCACATCTGAACATTCAAACCATGACTCACCAACCTGTCCGGAAACCTGAAGAAAATGTGATGAAATATGTGCACTTAGCCTAGCTTGTTCTGTGTGTAAGAGGTTCACATGTACACAAACACATACGTAAAATAGGAAAACAAGCAAATAAATACGGTAAACAACAACATTCTAAAAAGCATCATTAGCAGCAAGCATGCAAACCAAATAACAACATGGGCAAACAAGGCCTTTATCTTTTCTCTGTCTGTGTGTGTGTGTGTGTGTGTGTGTGTGTGTGTGTGTGTGTTTGAGAGAGGGAGAGAGAATCATTTTGTATATATTAGAGTGTGCCTTTGCTGTGATGTATCTGTATTTGTTCATATATGCCCTTTAATGCTAATATATCTATATGAAAGTTAAGTATTGATGTATTTGGGAACCTCTGGGTTGATGTGAGTTGTGTTGCTGTGATTCAAGTAGGGATTCATAAAAGTGCATGAATATCCTCCCCACTTTTAATAATGTGTAAAGAGAAGAGTAGAGAAGTATGTGTAATAAAGAGACAAAGTAGTGAAAAGGAAATAAGAGGGAGCTGGTAGTAAAATAACTCTAAAATACTGTTTGTGAGCTTTAAGTGAGCACTGAAAGCTTTAATATGTGAAATTCCAGTTCCAATAAGGCACAGCTCTTTTCAAGGAAATATGTCTTCCTCTCTGTAAGTTTTATTTTAATGTCAGAGTGAAAGGCTTTGGAATAAAATAAAAATCATGCAGCCCGTTTTGCATGACGGCGCATCAAATGACTTATGCACCATTAGCGCCCTTAAACTTAATAATTTTACTTCAAGGTTTCTAATTAAAGAGTTGGACTCTGAAGACAATTATTCTTACACCTTGGGAAGGAAATTGTGGTAGTTCTAAAAGAAGGGCAGTAACAGGAAACTGTTTCTACTTGTCAATGTTGGCCTCCTCTATTTCATTATTGTGTTTATAATTGGAATAATAAAACCACTTTAGCTCTTTCATTTGCTGCTGACTGTGTGTGGTTAAAGATAGTCACACTACAACATGTAATGTGAGTAAAGGGAGGATATATTATATATGCTTTATATATGCTGGATATATATTTTATGTGTTGACCTCTGTTGCAGAGTGAGGTTGTATTAAAAACAATAATTGTTCTGATGCTCAAACTGATGTGTTGAAGGGGAGAAAATGAAGTTAAGTGAATAACCAGAGAAGAGAGGAGAGGGATGAGCAAATCAAACGGAGAAGAGGCAGGGAGGGGGCAGTAAACAATAATACAGCATATTCACATTCCCTAAACAAGCCCAAAGCATGATGAAGCTTATTAGAAAAAGCCATGATTAAATATATATCAAAGCAAGCCTTGAAGATGCATGCATAAACCAAGATACCACGACAAAAATACACAAACAAAAGAGCAAAACCACAGAAGACACAACGAATGGCATGCTCCTATAAAGGCTGTTTACACATTTGTGTATCATAATTTGTCAAATTATAACTTGGAAATGTTTTGTTTTGGTGCCATATCAGCGTCACTAATTTGTGGTCTCCAATGCTAACACAACATTTTTGAGAGGCACAAAAGTGTTGAAACTAACAGCCTTTTAAAAAAACAAAACAAAGGAACAATCAAACCAAAACATCGAGATAAATCCAAAACCAAGCCATCACATGTTAGTTCATTAGCCAGAGTGACATTAAGTTGTGAACTCACATATTGAAAACTTGTTGCTGGAGTCTTTGCCAGGAAATAATTTAACGCCCCGCGATTTAAAATCTACTGATCGCTTCACTGCAGAGGAAGAACAAAAGACAGAAAAGAAGAAAATCAGAAAACATATCGCATAAAGTTAACCAAAAATGAGACTTAGCAAAGGCATCGTTTTAAAAATATGGCAGATTCTTCTCCCTCACAATGCTGAGAGAGAAGAGTACAGTGACAAAAGTTATAAAAGGCAAATTAAATGTTTAAATGAGAAAAGTGAACTGAGCCAGATAGACATATAGAGAGCGAGACAAAAGCAGAAAGAGGAAGAAAGTAGATATGATTTGAACAATAGTATCTTTGAGCTCATTTGCTCATGAGAGGCTTCATTTTTTCGCTTTCTCTGTCACTTAGAAAGTACATCATTTGCAGAGATTTTGCTGCAAGCCCCAACATCTTCTGAACAACAGGCTGATAAAGAAGAAATTGCAGCTTTTAATCAAAATGACAATGATGCAGCTCTGTAATCAAGGCATTCAGATAATGGCACGTTAGAAAATAAATGGTTGCTTTAATCAGAGAACATCAAGCCAAAGTGAAGGAGGGATTCCTGTCAGTGTGAGCTCTGCTTTCAAAACATCATTTCATTAGAGAGTGTGCAAAATTGTGCCTTAATGTTACGACAGCAGCTCAGCATGTATGGTCAGAAGAAAACAGTATGACAAAGTAAGACCTCTGCTGTAAACACATAAATCAACAACATTTGGGTAATACCATTTTTTCCCCGTAAAAATGAATGACTACCATGCCATTATGAACAACAACACCATAAACACAAACATGTACTGTCCCGAATGACAGAGTGATGTGATCACTTTAATGAATGTCTGACAGAGTGGCTGACAGGCGTCGTTTCTATAATGACCTGACTGATCCATTGGATGGTGACAAATGGCAAGATGAGTTCATGTGCTACAATGACAATCGAGTGACTACATACATGCTCATACATCAAAAACATTATATTTGATGTAGTTAAATTACATCATGTGCATTTTATGATCCCTTAATGTTGCTTTATACATGCACATATGTTAGTGGTTCTCGACTTACGATACTTGCTTTAAAATAAACAGATTAATGTGCTAAAGATTAATCTTTTGTACAGTTGATGAAAATGAACGCCATTCTTTCATAATTAGTCTAAATCACAAACATGCTAATTGAGTGTGGGACAAACTGTATGTGTAAGTATGCTTTGTGTGTATTTACCACAACAGTAAGGGACACCGACCCCCATCCTATGCTACTCAGATTGAATGAAAAATGTGTCATGGCTTTATGAGTCTTGTAAAAAAAAGTGGATACAGAGCCTAAGATGATCACATATGCTAAGCAGGCAATGGATTCTGCAGCCCCTGCATTAATGACAAACACTCCTGTAAATCACTGTATTTGATAAACTGTTAACATAACACATTAGCACCATACGTTTCAGCACTACTTATTTGACATAGCTGATACATGATTTAAGATGAACATGTTTCCCGCATCACAAATGTTTTTGACAAACCTGTGAGCAACAGAAGATCGATTATGGACATTGAATTTACTAAAACAGGCACACTCGGAGATCTTTTTTTAGATAACAAAAATAACCTCATGTATGAAACTTCAAAAGTAAACCATTTTTTGTTGTTGTCTGCAACCAGATCATTTGTATGTTTCTTGTTGTTGGAGTTGTGTTTTTTAAACATTAGCTGTGAAATGTCAGATTTGTGTCTGAGTTTATAACATCACGTTGGAGGCCAACACAACTCGCTTGATATCAACGTCTTTTCCTTAAACTGTTTCTTGATAGACTTCTTCCAGGTACTGTATGTGAAATCTTACACAGTTAAATGAATGCAAGCTGTGTCAGGTTTGCAGAGCTGGGGGCAGAAAATTCACATTGCCACCGACTTTTTTAATATCTTCTCATGCCACACACACATAGGAGGTGAAGTCATGTCCATCTATTTTTTTAAATTAAAACCTTAAGGTAATTTATTTGGCCTTTTTCCTTTATTAAAGGACAGCCGAGGAGCGCCTGGAAATGTGGGGAAGAGGGAGTGATGTAGATATGCAACAAGGGGGGGATGGTTTTGATGGTCGAACCAGCGTCCATTGCATCATGGACTCAGGAAACTGAGCATCTGCTCTACTGAATGAGCTAAACCAATGAATTTTGAAAATCGTAAATGGACTTGAGGTTGTATAGCACATTTTCTAGTCTTCTGACTACTCAGAGTGCTTTTAAACCGCAGGTCACACCTACACATTCACACCCTGATGGCAGAGGTTGCTATGTAAAGTGACCATCAGTATTGACTAGTCCCATTCATACACATATGAAGCAGATGGAGCAACTCGGGGTCAAGTGTCTTGCCGAAGGACACATCTAGGGATCGAACACCCAACCTTCCAGTTGAGAGCTGATCGACTCTACCAACTGAGCCACAGCCGCCCAAAAAAATAAAAGAATAACATACTTCTTGAAGACTTTGAACAGCTAAAATGTTTATTTCAATATACTGTCAACACCTTTATGTCTTGTTGTATTTCAAATGAAATCAACCAAATGCCAGACAAACTATACTGTTTTGACAAGTTAGGAAAGACAATTCTTCATCAAAAATACGATGGAATTAAAATCAAATCTGAGTTTCCAAGGCATCTTTAAATATTTTTACTAAATTAGTTTGCTTCAAGCAACTTCTGTAAAATATGTATATGGCTCCTTTTAAGCACAGAACACCAATAAACAAAATGCAAAAACATTTCAACCTCACAGCACTCCACCTACACAAAGAATAAAGTTGATATTCCTGACACGATGTCAAAGCTATTTCAATCGAGGGAGGGTACACACTTGATATCTGATACTGAAGCTGTTTGTGTTACGTAACAAGTGTATTCACTGCATTTTATGTATAATATTAAGTCCCCCAGCTCACCCCAATGTTTATCAGCACCTTTCACCACTTGCAACAGCCACAGACAGCTGTATTTATAAATACTGCACCCAAGAAACTGTGACAAGAGTGAAGTTAATTCATTTTCCGTCTCACAGCATTGCAGACAGAAAGCCTCAGACAATCTGTGGTTTTGTTCTGTTCTGTGTACATTAAAAAAAACTCTTTACACTGATAACAAAACAGCACAAAAACAGGAGAAAAACCCACATCTTACCTAATTGCATCACTGCCTTCAGATTAAACCTGTTTCGTGAAATCTCCCAATTGTAAGAAATTGAGAACATTCATCAACACGCTCTTCCCCCTGTTATTTTTGACAACAGGGGGAATCTCTGATCTACATCAAAGTCTCACAGTCAGGTTTGAAATGTATTTCCCCGCTAGTTAGGCTGCCAAATCAGGGATTCTGGGCCAAAATAGGTTAAAGTCAAATTTGTTTAAGCCGGAGCAAATTCATTCACAGTACAAAGCCCCTGTTAATATGCATCATAAAACCTGTCCTGTGTGAATATGCATCAAAGTTAAATATGCCCATGTTAGTATTCAGGCCTACAAGCAGCAGCTCTACAGCAAACAACAGATGGAAGGCCAGCTGTGTTAAAGTAAACCATATTAATGATCCAAACCATTGCGTATTTAACAAAACTATATATAACTAGCAGGGGTATAACTAAGAACTGTGCTGAAGTTCAACAGCAGGACAAGAGACAATTTTAGACATGCTTAATAGAAATAGACTCTCTGATTACCTTTATCATCTCATTGAGTCGGCTGTGGACTGGGTTTTTATACTTCAAGCCAAAACTTAAGTATATTTCAACATTTATTATCAAAAACTACCCCTTCACTGTTTCCTAGGGCAGAATGAATCCAGCTCCACCACTTCATTATTTTAGTCATACTTCCTTGTTAACTTCAGAAGCATCTGGATTTCACTTTTCTAGAGACTGGAAGTGTAAAACAGTGAAACTTTCGAATACTGTTAGAGGAGCTGCAGAGATTGTGGTTTGTCTCTTACTCGTGTTCAGTGTACTGACCAGGATAAGTGTTCACTGGTGTTCATGTGATCCAAACTGTGAATAGGGAATCTGCTGCAAACATAGATTCAGTCTATGTCTAACTTTTTGAAATAAAAGTGTCAAATGTATGTTTAAGGACAGAGCAGATATGAAGGAACAAACCACACAGTTAAAGCATTTATAAGCAGTACAGAAAAAGTATTGAATACTTATAGCATACCTTTATTTAGTTGTTAGCCAAATTTAATATTGTGTCTATGAATTAAGGTTATAAACAAAGATAAAAACATGTAAATATGATTGTTAACAAATACTTTACATTAATCAAAACCTAAAATATCATTCAGTCTGGGTGTCTGGGTTAGAACTGTTTATAGAAGAATAATGCTCACACTATGTTTAATAATTCATAAATTGCTACCTGGTAGGGATGCTGGATTATGGCGAGAAATGTAATCCCGATTACTTTGATTGATATTAAGATCACGATTATTAAACCCACTACACATCTGCATCACATGCATTTATCAAACTTAAACACTCTTACAACTATACCATTCTGAACAAATTTAAAAACAAGCAATAATGGAAAATAAATAAGTGATAAATATGTAATTTTTAAAATTAATAATAAATAATAAATGAATACAATAAAATACCTATGTTTAAAACAGCATGCGGCAAAGTCATTGTTTAATCTCAATTATCATGAAGCCAAAATCATAATGGAAATTGGAATTGGATTAATTTCCCAGCACTAATACCTGATAACAATTACCTTCAACTCATCCACGTATCTAACAGACTGACTGTCTATATAATATATATATATATATAAATATGTATATATATGTATATATATGTATATACAGTATATAAGACTTCAAGGTAATTGTCACTATAGTTGGAAAGAACTAATAGAAGTATAAGTGACAATGTAGGTTACAATTTTCATGTAGCATAAACCCTCTGCTCACATTGAGTTAACCACATTTTTAATATATACAATTAGTGTGTGCAATCAGTGGGTGAGAACAGTTGTCAGAGCTGTAGACACATCCTCCACATTTGATGAGCTGCTTTGTAACCGAAGACCAGCAATCGTACTTCTTCAGATTGTGTCTATGCAAACTAGCTGCATTAATTTAACCAAGTTCATTCACTGCAACATTTACTGTAATAATCCCAGTACTGACAGCCCTATTGATATATCCACAACAGAAATAGGAGTAAACAATGAAAGCCAAACTGGTGAAATGCAGCCCCAAAATAATATAAAAGATGATAAAGGGCTAGTTCATAGATTTATGAGCTCATCTGAAGCCCCTGAGGACTACAGTGTCTCTGTTCTTGGTTTGACTGATGGTTCCTAAACCAAAGCTGAAAAGAAAAGACTCCAGGATTTATTTACAAGAAACTAATAATATTCCTCATGTGCTAAATGCTCTCTTCTCGCTTGGCAGCAATTATCCAGAGCATTTCACGACATGTGCACTTGATCACAAGCCGGTTTCAGACATTATGAAAGTCATATCAAAGGTACCATGCAGTCGGCAATATCCAATATGTCAACTTCCCTGAGGGATAAACTGTCTCGCTGCTCCCGTTGAATTATGTTTCCGTACCAGTGGTTGACTGGTGTTTCTTTTGTACCGACTGACTTATTTTGTTGCCATGGCATTGGCTGACTGATAATGCCGTCAGTTGTTCATTAAGAGCCAATCACAGCCCTGCAGACACAGAAACTCATGAATACATAATGAAGAGAGATGATGGAGGGATGTGATTGGTAGGTTTTGCCGCAGGGAAGGAAACGTTGTTCATACCTGACACACACGAGTAGACAACAGGCTAACAGGGGCACACACAAATACATCCCCCCCCCCCCCCTCACACACACAAAAATACATACACACATATTTATATTTAGAAAACAACTGTGCACCCTCTTTATAAATAAACAC
This sequence comes from Labrus bergylta, assembly GCF_963930695.1. Classification (NCBI taxonomy): domain Eukaryota; kingdom Metazoa; phylum Chordata; class Actinopteri; order Labriformes; family Labridae; genus Labrus; species Labrus bergylta. The sequence continues at coordinate 20,852,197 of NC_089213.1, read as the reverse complement.
GTATTTATAGATTTATCAACTTTTAAGAACTCTTACATATATATGGAGACTCTATATAGACAGACATTCAGATATGTGGGCACACAACCCTGTATGTGCAGACACACAAGGTTACCCAACCAACAAACAGACAGACTCTCTGCCAGGTGTTGAGGGTGTGGAGTTGGCTGGACTCGGGGCAGCATGTAGACAGAATATTTTATCAATGTGACCCTGAGCATTTGCTAAACCTCATCTATGTTAAATATTTTATATCCCAGTTATTAGAACCAGTAGAACATGAGAAAAAAGTAAATATGCTGAATTGCAGAGGAAAGGACACTACTGTACACCTGATCTATGAGGATATACTGTATGTGGTGGGTGGAACGGAAATTGCAACATATCACGATTTTTTCTGGCAGGATTATGATCATGATTTTATCACAAATTCTTTGATATGTGTTTTCATAAAAAGATAGGTCGGGAAAACGTAGAAATGACAGAGAGAGCGGTAACCATAGTATCACAATCGCACCTGCCTATTATGCACTGAATGGCCCTCACTTATCAATCTGGTGTAGAAACCAGCGCAGATTTGGGTGTAGAAATCCTCGTACAACAGAGTCCACGTGGGACCTATGAAACGTGCGTATCTGGCTGATCACGGCGTACGCAAGACCAGGTCTAGATAAGTGTGGCAGCTGGAAACGATCGTCATTTAAATACCACGCCCCTATATATTCATGGTTTAGCCGTCCTCGCCCCCAGAGTTTACGGCATGGAGATACTTAATACGGCAAAGAGAAACGAGATATGACCTGAGTGACACCATAACAGAGAAAAGTAAAGAGGAATAGCATTGTGTTGTCTGGCAGTCTGAAATGTAGGATTAAAGAGCCTCAGAAGAAATGCGCCTGCATGGAAATCTCAACAGAGTTGTTTTTAAATATAAAAAATATATAACATCCGTGATATGTAACGTACATAATATAGGCTATAATATATAAAAAAAAAAAAAAAATAGTTTAGCCTAGTGTTGTGTCTTAAAAGAAGCAGCTCCCGGAGCGGACCGGAGGACGCCAGCCGGACCCCACCTGAAATAATCCCAGATCGTGGAGCGAGTGGCTTCCTTCATCGGTTCAGCCTCAATATCAGGCACAAGTGGTACAGGCGAACCTGCATCTGTGTCGGATAACGTCGGCTGCACTGGCAGCTCGCCATTTATGAGACTTTAAAAGAGAAGAGAAACCTGAAACGTCCTGCATCACATGAATAAAGAGTTTGATCAAACGCTGTGCAATGTGCACTTCTCATCCGATTAGCCTTCTTTCCAAACATAAGAATTTAACACTTACATAAAAGAAGGTCCTGACTCCGTCTTACAGCCTCCAGATTTCTTTATTCGTTATTATGTCACATGTAGTCTGGCCTATGTGCGTCTGCTGTGCGCAATTACGCATGTGGCACATCAGCGTATTTATTATTTTAATCTCCGGACATACCAATTAATTATGATCTAATGTTGATGTTCTGTATTCTAAATATTTCATATTTCAGAGGCTAAAAGTTGTATTTAGTATCCTCTGGAAGTTTTTCTGTCCTTTTGAAGTACGTAACTGTTTTTAGTTTTTCTGTTTTAATTTGTCTCGGTATTTTCTGCAGTGATATTCCTGTGTGCATGAACGTTTAACATGTATTTACAGAAAGCAGCCTCTCTAATCTTTAATCTTTAAAGTAAATCGATTAACAAACAAAAATTCATCAAATAAAACACACAACTAAATAAATCACCTGACAGCTCGCGATGCTCAACATTATTTAAAAAGCAATGTAGCCTACAGAGATCGCTTGAGGTGAAGCGTAATATAAAATACATTTGAGATATCTCATCTAACAGTAAATCTGTGAACCTCTAGCTACCCGTCTTAACAAGTACTGTTATAGTATGATCTAATTATTCTCCGACGCAGACAGATTCGTTGCACCGCAAGTCCACACTGAGTTGAAAACGTGCGTACACGAACTGAGACCTGGCGTGGGATTTGAGCGTACCCTCCGCTCACGTCCAAATTGATAAGTGCCGGACTTTGCGTGGAAATGACCGTACACCCATTTTTCTGCCGTACGTACGTTTGATAATTGAGGGCCAATGAGAGGAGAGAGAGAGAGCTGACTGAGATCAGTTGCTGCAGCATGCATGGAAATACATGATACTGTCTTGATTCTACTGTTAAAAAAACAACAACACAATGGAAATAAAAATAAAAAGTGGTCTGGACCCCCCTGATATCATGCTTCCCTCTGTAAAATAAAGTCCCCCAAACAACATCACTGTATTGTTGAAAAGTTTAATTTGCACTTCTGTTGTAACAACAGGTGAGCCTCATGTGAAGAGGCTTGTTAATGACAAACAATTACAATCACAGCACAAGATTTACCTCTGCTTAATGCGGTATGGCTGATCTCCTTGCTGTTTGACTGTCAGCATAGTGTTTAGGATTTTGTCTCTCGAGGTTTGTTATGATGTGAAAACCTTATTTGTGGAAACTTTGCAAATAACTGTTTTTTTGCGCCCTGTCGACTTTGGCAAATCCAAATCTGTTTCATGCAACCGAGACAGAGTTTTTGTTAAGGGACTAACTCTTAAGTTTTGTTTTAATTTTTAGACATGAATCCCGCTTTGTTGTCAAAAGGGAGGGGAATTATGTGATTTGTCTGAGAAGAAAAAAAAACTTTGGATGAATCCGTGTATCAACATAGAACTGCAACAGAAAGAAAGAGCATTGTAGCTTGATGCAACAATCTCTATTCTTTGGCAGATCGATACATTCTAATCCTTCAGGATCTAATATCCCTATGGCACACCTGTATGGATAATTTTTTAGCAATACAGCCAACACTGGTGGATTTAGTTTTCTGTAGAGGACAAATGGATAACAGCTGACAATACACATGTTGTCATGGCACAATGAAGGGCTACAAATAATATAATCCCAGAAACATTTTACAGTACACACAACAAAATACGTGTGTGACAGGGTATTTCAGTAAGGCTAGAAAGCCAAGTTCAGAGTCCTGATATCTTAGGAGCCATTGGTTTTAACGTATCTTCTACTGAAGGTTTAAAGTATGTGAGGAGCCTTCCACTACGTGTCTAGCTGCAATGCATAATAATTATCGCTGCCAGAATAAAGTATCATGGATGCATAATCGCTGTACATGATCAATCAAAAACAACGGGAAAGAGTGCAACTCAATAAACTTGGTGTCGTCTGTAGTCATGTGTATAACTCATATTAGCCACATGGGGGCAGGAGGGCTAACACAAAGTCTTCACATCTATAAAAATTGATTTAGGGGGAAACGATCATTTATATTCAACAGAAAGGCTGCTTCAGTGCTTTGCATTATTTGTGATTTTAGTGAATGGGTCAGAGGTTAGAGTCAGGGTCATGATCACACTGGCATACTGCGATCAGAAGCTTGGTGTGACAATTTTATTATGCTGATGGTGGAGAGAAAAATGCTCTCTAAACATTTTAAATATCTGATGCTGAAAGAGGCTATTGATCTAGAGGTGCTACCTGGAATTCAAACAAGGTGACCACTTTAGGTCAGCAAGAGCACTTGAGCTCACTATTCAGTTGCAATTAACCTTTTCTCCAGGCACTCAGAAAAACAATCTCCAGTATCCTTTCTTAGCAATGCAGGGTTATGACTAACATTTAAATACAGTGACATAATTCTGTTTGTCATCCTTTCATAGTTAAACCTTTTACAGACTGTACAACTGCATCCCCTCTTTGTTGAATGTGGTTTGGACTGTGCCACCAGCAGCAAATGGGCCATTTGTTTAGCATCAAACCTTTGTTGGAACTGATCGTCCAGTCATGAGCCACAAAGTGAAATGTGTCAGCAAATGTACGAGTGTGTAAACCACATGGCCACAAGCACATGCGATGTAAAAGTGGGTTATATTGCTGGACTGTTTGTTTTAAGAAATGTTTGGGGATGCTTTCAACATTTTTTACCAATATTACCACAGACATCAATGGAAGCTGGTCATAATTGCTGCTGTTGTTGTTTTCTTTGTATTTAAGGCTATTATGTGTGCCTGTGATCTATTATGCCTTGTCTGTAAAGCATTCTGGTCAGCTGAGGCCGTTTTAAACATGCTATACAAATAAACTTAACTTGACTTCAACAGGAGATGAATATATGACTCTTAATAGAACTGGTGGTAAATTTTTATTTACTGCATAACTTTCAGTTGTGATAGGAATGTATGACGAAATATGATATTTTGTGAAAGTGCTTCAAAAGCTTCGGTGGAAGCCGGCCATTTATTTGGCTGATTGGAACCTGCCACTGCTAAACCTTGAAAATGCACCTGCTAGCACGGTGTGATACCTCTGGATTTATTCTCCATTTTAATGTGTGAAAAGACAAAATATGCTGTGAAACGCTGGCAAACGGCTCCCCAGCGCACTAGCTCTGCTTTCAGCAGGTACTAAATCAGGAGAGGCGCAGACATGTCAAAACAATCAACAATAGCAAAAAGGGTGTGCTATTTTTATGAATGATTTACAAAGAACAACATATGGAAATGGAAATAGATTGTATGTGGATCACATTAAAACCTTACATTTTATCGTTCAAATTTGCATTAAAGTTATTATGATGTAAACATTTGAAGATTAATTAGGAATTCATCTGAAATAAACCCTATTCACGGATTACTTCATTGGTTATTGGATAACAATCAACAAACCTGCGATGTTTAAGGAATATATAATCGCTAGAAGGCTTTAAAGAAAATCCTTAAACACTGTATATTGTATAAACACTGTATATTTATCTCTTACTAACATCTTTGCAGCCAAACTCACCTTTATCTTTATATACAGATCAATTTATTTTCATATCGGTTTTTTTTCATCAAATTCAGACATAGGGATTAAATAAAACTGAAAGTTCATTTTGCAGCTTTGATGACTGTTTTCAGGTAAATTGTGACATCCTGAATTGGAAGTGTAGCCAGGATCTCAGCCCCCTCCACTTTCTGTAATGTTAATGTTTATTAAAAAGAGCCAGACATTATTTCTTAGGGTTCATACCTAAATGCGTTCTGTAAATGGAACCACTGGCAACCATTCAATTGACTAGATGGCTGGCTGACCGACCCGCTAACTGGCCAACAGCCAGAGCAAATAGATGACTGACTGGCTGACTGACTAAACACTCTAGGCTTTGAACTAACACTTTTCTCTGAGGTACTTACAGTAAGTGCACAGTAGTCAAATTCAGATTGAGTAATGCGTTGACTGGATGTGAAGATTTGTGAATGACGATTATACTGTTGAATTGTAGTCACTTTCATGTGTGGTGGTGTGCACAGCAATTTGCTTCAATAGACTCGAGCTGAAGAACTGCTTTGCTGTTGTCGTTACTAAATGGATGTGTTTTTGTAACGATTGGATTAAATAAAATGGAATGAAACTGATGGAACAATTACATAAAAGTATGATGACAACACACTGGGAATGAAAATCAATGGCTATGGTTTCTTTTCCCTCAGTTAGTGCAGTTATAACAGAAACAACATGGAATTAAATTACACTCTTTGGCTTAAGGCTTTAATGGATATGTAGGCACAGTATGTGAATGAAAGCACTTTCATTGTCACATGACAAATCAACTTTCAAATGCACTGCAGCCTTCTGTGAATTTTCAAATGAAAGTAAACCATTGAATTTCTGCCAGATTTTATCAGCTAAAGATAGCTAGTAAGCTAAATAACGGCTATTGGAAAACAAGGAGGTTTAAATTGCTTTTTTGGATACATTTTAAGTTTTTTCAAATTACCGTATTTTCCGCACTATAAGGCGCACTTAAAAGCCTTTAATTTTCTCAAAAAACGACAGTGCGCCTTATAATCCGGAGCTCCTTATATATGGATCAATTGGTTAATTGGTTGATCCATACTGGTTGTACACGGTGCTCAGCGACACTGACTCGGATAATGACGAGACGGGCATGTTGGATGCCGTACTCGACCAACTGTTCAATTCGGACACTGAAGAAGAAGAATTCGAGGGATTCGTGGACGGGGAATGAACTGAAAAAGTGAGCTTTACGTGTTATACGTAACTGAACAATGTTGAGTTATGCACTGACGCAGGGGTGCCCAACCTTTTTTGAACCAAGATCTACTAAAGTTACCAGTCTGCCGAGATCTACCAGTCCACATAGTGAGCCATAGCCTTTACCAACAGCCTACAAACGCATTTAATACTCACACAACAAACAGAAAATAATAAATGAGAGTTCTGTAAAAAATAATGCAGACTACAGACTACAGCAGGCTGCTGTGAGATGATTTTGCTTTTGTTAAATTAGCTGCAGACACGGTGAGAGTGAACGGAGTAAAGTCCAACCGACTGTTTGACCGGTTCACGTGTGTTCCCACCTCGGTCCGTACGGATCACGGATCAACTGTGTGCTGTAGCACTAAAAGTAAAAAGTAAAAAGGTTCGCGTGGTGGCTGGCGCTCCAGTGCAAGTGTGTGTGTGTGTGTGTGTGTGTGTGTGTGTGTGTGTGTGTGTGTGTGTGTGTGTGTGTGTGTGTGTGTGTGTGTGTGTGTGTGTGTGTGTGTGTGTGTGTGTGTGTGTGTGTGCGTTTGCACTGTTTGTTGGTGTGTCTCGTCCCCCGCGATGCTCACAGTCATGACAGCAGAGAGGAGCAGAGAAAAGTAGCTGCAGCTTCATCAAATGCGCTTAATACTCGTAGCATAGTTTCTATATATGACTTTTTGGTAAAACATTTACCCCCCGGTTTTACCTGCACGTCCTTGCGCATGCCTGCACTCTGTCTTGCGCGCGCTCTCTCTCTCTCTCTCGCTCCCCCGCTCGCTCTCTCATGCACGCAGCAATTTCATGAATAAATGAAAAATTAAATACACACAGGTCGGAAGTATACTTGGGCTCCCAACACAGGTATCGTGTGTGGGAAACAGTGCAATGAGATGAAATTGAAATCACTTTTCTATTTTACAATTGTATTTTATATTGACAAAACATCTCAGCGATCTACCTGTCGATCGCGATCGACTGTTTGGGCACCCCTGCACTAACGTTTGAATTAGCGGTATCAGACTGTGTTTCTTTTACGTGTTTACAACTGAACAAGGCTGGGAGATATTGTGAATATGCACATTAACGTTTGAACAACGTTGAGTTATTGTGAATGCACTACGTATAAAACTACGTTTTGAGAGTTAAGAGAAACGTCAAAGAAATAATTTATTATTTGGGGAAATCGTCTTATGTACTTTTGTTTTTGTAGTTTTATACGTTACGTTTTATACGTATTTATATTTATATATTCACAATATCTCCCAGCCTTGTTCAGTTGTAAACACGTTCTATTCTATGCGCCTTATAATCCGGTGCGCCTTATAGTGCGGAAAATACGGTACTTAAAGTTTTGTGGACAGGCTTTACGGGCAATTGGTAGTGACAGATATGCTACTGTTTTAAAAGCCTGAGGGGAAAGCTGCATATTCCAGGCATTTAATAAATGTATCACAAGTTGTTTACCTCCAGAAGAAAACAGTACTGGATTTGTGTTGAAATGTATAGTTGACCTATTTTATCTCGTCTTTTTAAAACTGTCTGAAAATTTAAATTGAATTTGACTCACAAGCTGGCTAGGTGTCTATGGCTTTTTGCCATTTATTCTTATAAATCATTGCATAGAAAGAATGTGTGAGATGTATGACCCTGAACATGATTTGTGTTGACTGACTGTATATAAAAGGGTATATGCAATGTAAAATTGTTCTCATATATTATTCCTGTATCCTCTGAGTTTATTTGGCAGCAAATATTGTAGGGGGGGGTTTCAGTGCTAGAGAAAAACTGTTCATGTTCTTTTATGAGAATTAATTCCCCGTCCCATCTGCAGCCTGGGGGTGTATTAGCATGGAGTCAGACCATAGTGCAACAAACAAAGCCACATCTGGAAGCTAGCTTGTTTTACACTGTCACTACATATTGCAATGTAACAGCTGGGCTTTAGTACTTTGTTGAAAGTAACTTTAAGTTTATCACTTAGTCTTTCACTGCAAAAAATGTCTACATTCAAACATGCAACATTGGTTTCCAAATAAGCTGCTGCTGCTGCCGCTGCCGCTGCCACAGTCACCATTCACTTATGATATGTAGAAGTTAGTTATATAAAATAAAGTCAAACTGTTGCCATAAAGAATCCAATCTAATTTGTCGTTTCAATGTAAATGGCTTTAGGTCTCAAACTGTAATTACAGTAATGAGGCTTAAAGCAAATGTTTAAGCAGGAAGACAATTACCCTTCTAATTTGATCAACACATTAGGGATCTACCTTTGTCATTAGCCTATCCAGTGAATCTTCTAAGAATTATTTGGTGACTATGCTGTCAAGAAATGATCATCCTGGGTGAAGGACATTTAAACTGTAATACCTGTCAAGTACCTCAAGTGGTCACGTTTTTTTTTTGTTCACTTTGTCCGCCCATCGCCAGTACCAATGCCCCCATATAAGCCTTCTTACGCGGATGTCAGAATGGCTGCTTTTTCATTTAAATAGATTTAATTGACAGGGTCAATGCAAAAGTCTTATGAATTATTAACAATACGACATCTATGCATTGTTTATATCCAGTGACATTGTGGTTGAAATATTTTCCAAGGACTGACAAGGACAGCAGCACTGACAGTGTATGACAGCATGCATTTATAAATAGAAGCAAAATATGAATAAGAACAAAAAATAGAGGTATAACATAAGATTCCAAGATAAATTGGGACAAAAATAAAACGGCTCATTTAAGTGTACATCTTCAACGAGTGGGCTACTCATGGCCCATTTCTGAGTCCTCCACCCTGCAGCACTTAAGCCTGCAGGCCACATGACAGATCTACAGTATACTACACAAGTTGAATGTTTTAGTAAGTCAGTGTCCCAGGTTGGAGAACACACTTACAAAGCTTGGGTACAGTACCCAAACCACATGATGTTAGTTCAATGATGATGAAATGAACTCACAGCCGTTCCCAGAGTGAGAGTCTATCAACTCTGATTTCATCTTGTCCTGCAAAACTAATCAAGCAAGACTCTAAAGCATGTTTTAAAACAGATGTCATGGAACATAAGCTTTCTATATTAGATCAAAATATATATATAATTAGATTTTGAGCCGAAGGCAAAAATAATTTACACCTGCTTAGAAACATTAACACAACTGAATCCTTAATGTGCTTTGATTAAACATGCTAATGGACAATTTATGTTTTTCATGGTATGAACCTTAAAGCAGCAAATAGTTAATTCATGATTTATATGCAAAGGTATACATTCTATACTCATGTGTGTATGGTAAGACCTAATTAAACATTATGAATATTTAATAGTTACTATAAATATGACAAGAGTAGCTTGAGAGCTCTAAATGTAAATTATGTAAAGAGAAATGTCTCCCTTGAGGAAGAATGATTTGAATTGATGAGGTTAATTCCTTTAATTTAGGTCTATCAACACATAGCCTACAGTATGTTTTCCAACCTTGTTATTGTGAATCATTTTGCAGCATCAATTAAGCATCCATATGGACAATTAACTCAGTAAATTTGGTTTAGCCATGCACAGGAGCTGCAGGCTTTTTGTTCTTGATACACCACACCAACAGGCTTCTTCTGTGTCCAAGAACCCAGGCAGCACTCCTTACACATTCACTCCCTGTCCCTCTAAAACAGCCAGTTAAAACAGCGGGACATTAAAATGCTTCTTGTAAATACTTTAATATTTAGCCAAATCTTACTGCAAAATGACTTGTCCCCCCAAACTACCCATCTCTCTCTGGCTACCTACCCCTCTTTTTTTCTTTTTTTTCCCCCTTGGTTTACATCCCTCTGTCTCTTTTTATCTCTTTTCTGAATCTCCTCATGGTTTTAACAAACCCCCTGCTCTCTCTTTCTCTTATGTTACTTTTTGATGTTCTTTGTTTATTTCGGCATCTCTGCCCCTTCCTCTCTGCAAACTTGGCTATAAATCATAAGGAGGTTATTATCAATTCAGGACTTCATAATTTGGCAGCAGCCAGAAGAGTAACGGTTTTATGAGCTGAGTGTCTGACCTATAACACACAAAGACAAACAGACAGACATTCAGTCTGTCCAGCTAGCTGGCAGCAACGAGAGCCAAACGTCCCTCTCTGAGGTCTCATACAGTGTCTTATTAACTGAACTAACTCTGCCAAGGCATATTTGTTCATTTAGTCTCTCAGAGACAAATTAAGGACTGTTTGCATGAAGTGTTTCCACTAAACTAAACCATGGCTGCCTGAGGGTTTTGCTGTTATTACTTATTCTCCTGGAGACAAGAAGACCTTAGTAGAGCAGAACGACACATCGCTTGTAGGACAGAAGAAGAGTCAGAGTAAATAAAACAAAGTAGTAGAATTAAGTGGAAGGGTTTGTTGTTTAGTGGAGTTGACGAACATCTTAAAAACGATATTAAAAGTAGGGCACTGGTAGCCTAGTGGTTAGTGAGCGCGCCCCATGACAGAGGCTAAAGGCATCCAAGCGGGTGGCCCAGGTTTGAATAATCTGTGACTTTCCCAGCTCTCTCTAGCCACTTTCCTATCTCTAAATAAAAGGCATAAAAAGCCCCAAAATGAACCTCAAAAAATCATGATAATAAAAGAGAAAGTAAATCTGAAGTGGGTAGAGTGTAACAAATTCAGTAGTAAAGGTCTTTTTTTCACTCATGCTGCTTTAATCAAATTCTCAGATGCTGAAATTAAACTATATCTCAAAGAAGTTTATATTCATAAAGTATAGCAAGTGTTTAAAGATGTCCTCTGGTTTTAATCTGTAAGGTTTTAAGGAACTTTGTATAAATATATTCAAATGATCAAGCATTAGCAGTGACTTTTCAACTCCTCTGCTAATGTGCAAGACTCAGCAAGCTAATGGTGATGACTGACAGCTGACAAGAAGTAGCCAATCAATCCCAAGCTTGTTAAGAACTCCACAAATTAATCAACTTACCCTATCAAACTGACAACCTTCATTAACGTGTTAATTAACCTTTTAAACCAATTACGATCAATTACACCAATTAAAAGCAAAGTCTCCAAGGGAACGGTCAGGTTGTCCGTCAATCAATCAAGAATAATTTTGAGGGAGTCAGAGAGGGAGATGTGGAGAGAGGGGGGAAATAAGGACATGAGGAGGAGACTGGGAAAGAAAGTATGACGACATAAGCTACTACTATGGCAACAAAGTGAATGAGAAGGAAGAAATGGATGGGCTTTGAAGATGGCTTCAACTTTAATTTCCATATTGTGTGCTGCATATTCAGAATACTGCATTGCAAATGAGTTTAATCTCTACTGTAGTTGAATTTGTGCCTTTAATACATTTTCTAGATCAACATCTAACCCACAAGAGAATCAACCAAGACATCTTCACTTGGCTGTCATTGTACAAATCGGTCTTGAGGCGTCATCTTGGGTCATATTCAACTTAATATGCAAGTCACACCCGCAGATTAGGAAATCAAGCAGTTAATTTAAAATCAACATTGATTTAACCACAGTTTCAATAACTTAATTGGCTTAATTGTCCTCAGCCCTGCAAGCGGCTCATGGGAGCAATACATATTTAACACTGTAGGGGTCATAAAGAAACCTAACTCATATCTAAAATGTAATGTCAGTTATCTCAATGAGTACATACTGTCATATGCTGAGGGGAAACTAAAGGAATCTGAGAGTGAAAAACACTCATTAGATGATTTATTTAGTTAGAAAAGGACTCTGATGTAGTAAATGGGTGCTTTACATATGGTCAAAATGTGCTGTCAGTAAAGAAAAGTAAATATTGTAATAGACTACAAAAGACAATGAGGGTATGGGGCAACATATTCACTTTTCAAGACACAGTTTAATCAATAACTCTCTCTAGCTTGTCATGATGCATTATATTTTTGTTTTAATTTGCATATACTGTTACAAAAACAAATGAATGTATAAATTATTGTAAACTGTATTCTGTGCATACAAAGACAAACACATATGTGAATAGTCAGAAATTTAGAGAAAGGGTTCAAAGATGTAAAACTCCAGTAACAAATCAATACTTCTTCATTGATTAGTTTACCAATCATCTCAAAACCTGCTCAAGGCGGTGATGCATATTTCTACCTCACTAGAGCATTCTCAGTTGCAAACTTAGTTTGTTCAGAAAGGGCGTATTTGACACAAAAGGTGTTAAGAAAGGCTCCAGGGTTATGACTGTGATAGCTGTCAGCAGCCCTGCCAAAATTAGTGACTGATCACAATCACTGTGGAAGTGGAGCAAAGGTTTGAACATATAATACAATGCCAATGAGGGGGGTAGTGTGTTGAGAAAAACAAAACAAAAAATGTTAAAAAATAAAGTATTTAGAAGAACTATAATATGAGTAGAAGGAGTGATTTTTCTTTTCATTTTCATGTGTCATTTCTGTCACATCTCTGAATGCACCCTGTAATTAAGCGTGACTTGTAAACACAAACATAATATTTTGTAATTAAATACCAAAAAGGAACACAAACAGGGCCCAGTTTGAGGAGAGCACATTCTCTGCTCCCATGAGGTGGCTTTTTTTGGATGGGTGCACACCTTATTTCTCTTGCCTGAGTCTGCCTGATATGTCGGTGACTTGCTGTGAACTTGAACGTGCTGAAGTGAGAGGCGAGGCACAGTGGGGAGCGTGTCAATAATAATCAAGTGGCACTGTGCAATTTTGGTGTCAAGCATGACCATGATTTATGCTGCTGCTACCCGCCTACTCAGACCAGGTCACCGACACATTCAGGAAGGTACACAGTACTGTTTCCATGACTTAAGCTTACACAGCTTTAACTGTACAGACATAAACTGAAAGTGAAACATGTAGAGGTAGATTAAAGCAGTTTATTGGTTTACTATGATTGATGCTAGCAAATTAAACATCCACTAACACTTTATTTTCATCACAATACGTTTTCCAGCTGTACTGCAGGAGTGCCACATGCCTCCGGGCATGAAAATACCAAACACAGCTCCATGCCCTGTGCACCTTATGAAGCTGGATAGACTTTATGAACCATGCACTACTTATGCATGGAATAAAAAGCAAGTTGTGTTTATAAGGATTGTGCGTTTTTTCTAAAGTAGAAAAATTAAACAAGATGTGATCTGAGACTAAATAAAGCCATGTAAGAGTAAAAAAAGCTTGTTCCAGCCTGTCTGTGCAGTTGTTCTACACACTCAGCTCTCATTATGGCTGAGTGGAAACATGGACGATGCCAAAAGATTTTGGGGATGATTTTTTTTTTTTTTACACCAGTTGAGGGATGTGCCAAAGACATCTAACTAAACTCCTATGAGCAGTAACCCTGGAGGAAAAGACAGAGAATGAGTGAGGGAATTGGACAGAGGGGAGTGATAGAGGGTGACAAAGAGAGAGAGAGAGATGTGGAAAAATAGAGAAAACTGTAGTAGAGAAGAGACGGGAAGATTGGAGTCAACAAGCGTAATTAAAGGCAGTTAGAGGCAAGATGATGAGGAAAAACTGTCAGCTGGAAAGAGAAAAAAAAACAGCACAGAGAAAGAAAAAATAAAAAGGCAGAACTGGGAAAAAAATAAAGGCAAAGAAGCATTAACAGAACTTCAAAAAGAATCGTTCTCAAACAAAACAACCACACTGGCAGATACTTCCTATCAATAATAGAAGCTTTACATATACATATGAATTTATATGTCTGTCTGAGTGTGTACATTGAGAAGTATGTCTCTTTGCACGTAATTATGTCTTACCTTGATAATGTGCGCTGAAACCACGGTAACGGTGATTGCCATCAGTCACAAAATGCAGACGGAGCCAGTTCTTGTTGCTAACGACGGGAGAAGGGACATTACTGCCTGACAACCTGAAACAAAGACAGAAGCAACATTAGTAAAAAAAAAAAACACATCCTTACACACAAACATACTCACAATACCTTGGCTTGGCCCTTATCTTCTTTCTTTTTTTTACCTAATCCTACAATAGACCCTTAGGGATGAGCTAGAATGAAACAAAATGCCCCCGCTCTGAGGGTCTTAAACTTTAATTGGCTCATTTAAAGATAGAAGTAGAGACCCTGTGCACGCACACATGCATGTCTGAGTACATACAAAACGACTCATCATAGAAGAAACAACAGCAGACAGTTTAGGTTTTGTTTACTCAAGATTCCTTTCACTACCGTCTTGCCTTAGTTTTTTTGTTTCGTTTTGTGATCGTGTGCGGCTGTCTAAAATGAAGCAAGAACAAAGTGGGTCGTTGACTGTAATGTCACAGACTGAACTACAAAGAATGTCAGGACCTCTCCGTCCGTTGCAACTACATTGTTTGTGCAGCTCCTCTGGAGAAACTGGGGATTACGCTGCACGCTCAAGGGTGCATCTACCGCTGTTAATTAAGTAAGAAATGTTTTTCAATCAGTGTTCTTGTCTTGATCTGGCCCAGTTTTACTAACCAAGTAAAATGATGTCTTTACCAATGACAATACCAACTTTTTAGACAACCATATACCACTTTTAACAGTATTAGCAGTGTGGCTAGGCCTATTGAAGCCAGCTTATGAATTGAAGCTGAATTGAAGATCCCTTAATTGGAGCCGAAAATGAACCTAGCTCTTGTGTGTGGCAAAGTGAAGAGTGTTTGATGATGTGACCGCCTTCAACACTAAGATAATAAAACAACCTTGTTGATGTGTAACCTCAAATACAGGTAGCTCATATACAATGTCTGCTGGTAATAATGCTCCTCCATACATCTGTCATTTGATGTATGGTGCCTCCAAGGCACAGCGACAAACAACAAGTGCTGTTTCTCTCCCATTACATTTCCATAGAGCAATTTTTTAGTAATATATCACCTTGGTTGTTACCTGTACTACACACATTAACATGAGTATAAAAGTGGTCTGCACTCTCATGTAAGGCAGTCTCCTTCTATAAGCCACTGCTGTTAACCTTCGCAGTCTATTAATATCAACACGTACACACACACACACACACAAGGACACATCCTTACACATGCACATGGATGGTGCATACACACCTTTCCCCCCACCTGTACCCATCTATTAACAGTAGACTAAAGTGGAGCGCAAGAATGCTGAGGCGGCGTTTTAGAAGGTGTGTTCTTCTGCGTGCTGGTTTGTGTGTTAATATGTGCTTGTGTGGGTGAGACAGACAGACAGACAGAAGGTCACCTTGTGCCCTCGATCAGTAGGATTTTCTGTTGTCTGCTATTAGTCACACACAGTCTCACACATAAATTGGTTTTACAGGCCCAGATAAACACCAACATCCTGATTTTGATAATAAATAGTGACTACAGTGCCAACACAATTATACAGTTACATGAGGGTGAATACCACAAATAATAACAGAAACATTCTTAGTTTGCAATTACATGATCATAGTTTTTGTGGCCCTCAAGGGAATAGTTCCAGTGTAATAGCAGTGTACTATAAATGTTGGCTGTCTAGCCATATCAATTACATTTGTTAGCTGAGATAGTCGATGTTTTTATCCCTGTCTTTATTCTTCAATACTGCATGTTTTTCTTTAGTATTTTGGGGTATTCTGGTGGTATTTTCCGAGCATTTCATAGATATTAATACAAAATCACTGTCCGACTACAAATCAGGTTTTGTGGTTCATGGTTACTGCAGAGCAGAGGTGGGACAAAGTCGTTGTTTGGCAAGTCACAAGTAAGTCTCAAGTCTTTGGTCTCAAGTCCAGAGTCAAGTCCAGAGTAATGACAGGCAAGTCCCAAGTCAAATCAAAAGTCCCAACCTTTGAATTTCGAGTCCTAAAATAGTTGTTAGTGCTCTTCATAGGGCCCTTAAATAACACATTTAAAACTCAAGAATGTACGAGTCATTAGGCTCACGTCCAAGTGAAGTAACGATTCATTGGTATGGAAGTCCAAGTCGAGTTGTAAGTGTTTCATGATTTTGTCAAGTCGAGTCCAAAGTCTACAAATCTGTGACTTGAGTCTGACTCCAGTGCAAGTCATGTGACTCGAGCAATAAGGGATAGATATTTTTGAATAAATAAATAACAGGTCACTAAAGTCGCAAAATCTCAGATTCTACTGATCCATAACCAATGAGAATAAATCATGCAAACGAAGTGCCTTAAATTAGAAGAGGAATATCTTAAGATACATTAATTTTTCATAACTGTAATTGTTGTTGCCCCTCTGTGCGTCAGGTTGGTAAATAATTAGATATGTGTTCTTTTCAGATGAGCACAGACTGTAAAAACTTGTGATGCATACTTAATTATCATCTAAAAAGCAGACATAGGAAGTAGATGAATACCAACTCTCGAGGGACCCAGGTGTGCCAAAAATAGATTAACCTTTTCCACAGGAAGAACTCTGAACAAAATCTCAGCGACAGCAATAGAGACCACTTGTGTCACTTGGATAACAGTGTGCACAAAGCTCAGATAATGTACATGGTGATGCTAAAACATGCTAACAGGTGTATCTTCAGACAGCTCCAACTGTCTTGTCTCTCTCTAAATGGTGTAATCTTTTTATTCCATTCCTGGTGTAGCTAACAAGCCTTTAGTTGGAGTTGTTTTTGCAGGGCAGCCTTCCTGTTTCACTCCTCTTTTTCTACAACCTTCACCTCATTGCCTCAGCTTTCTAACCCCTCTACCCGTGTCTCTTCATGTGTGCTCATGCTTACAGCTCTTAATTCACTTCCGCCTATGACATCATTACCCGAGTGCATCATTAAGGGTAGAGTGTGTGCATATTCAATCTGTTCCAATATTAAAACAAGAATTAAATCATAAATCTATACAGAGAGCCTATGTGTGTGTGCGTGTGTGTGTGTGTGTGTGTGTGTGTGTGTGTGTGTGTGTGTGTGACGCTGAAATATTAAACTGCATGCTCAGAAAGCACTTAACAACTCGGAGCTGCAGAATGAAGGTTTAATTATAAAAATCTTTCCTGAAGCAGAAGGCAGGAGGTCAACATTATTTGAGGGAACACCTCCTCCACTATAGGGCTCTTTGTCTCAACAAGCACTGTAAAGATAGAGCAAGGATCCTGCATGGCTTTAATAGATGCATGTGTATAAGAGGATATTGTATTGAAAAAAAGACTGGCTGCTTGGCTACTACATGGATAATTAAAGCATCAAATGATACATCCAGCAGAAAGCCTAATACTTCCAAAAAACATCCGCCTCTGAACTGCTTTGGAGCTTGTTGATTTTCCCCATGTAGACAATTTGTAATGCATTATTAAATCATTCATCTATGCTGATGGCTTCACTCCGTGACTAGAAAGTGTTTCCCCAAGATATCTGCAATAAAAGCACTTCAGAGCTACCCCAGAGGTATTATAGATCATCTTCAGATGGGCTGCAATGTTTTAATACCTCGGCCTGAGAGGGGGTCCAACAATGAGTTTGACAATGACAAAGATGTTAATTAGGTGAATTTTGGACTTACTACTCAGAACTTCTAACACTTAAAAACTTCTCAAAGAGGAAATAAAGTGCAGAAATACATTTTTAAATATTAAAACCTTGTAATTTTTGAAACATGTCAAGTGAAGTTGCCGGATGTTCTTGTGCTATATTTATGTAAAAGATATTTGACTTTGGGAACATCTTTATACGGATTGATGTAGACTTTTATTTTAAAGCAGGCAGGTTAGCATTTCTTCAAGCACATCTTGTTAGCTATGCTATGGATTGATGAAATGCAGTAAATAAGAGATTGTGTATAACGTTACAGGCTATACACCCTCACTTTGGAGAATATGCTGTAGTTGTTCTTGGAGAGTACAATAAGCTTTGATGTCATTTTAAATACTGCATTTCCTGCACTTCAGTTGGCTCGTCTTTCTTTTGGACTCTGGGGTTTGTTATCTGAAGGTGCATGGAGCATACATACAAGAATGTCTGTGCACATGTTTTGGTTGTCTACAGTGGTGGATGCTGGTGGTTGGAGAACAAACATCTCAATGAAAATCTGAACCTTTTGAATCAAGTGTCAAAGTAGCGTAATTAAGGACTCATAATGGTCAGTGCAAAGGAATGATTCAAACTTGATACTACTGACATGACTTCTAAAAAAGATTTGCACTTAGCCTTACTAGTCTACCTTTTATTAAAGAAGGAAAACTAGTGTGAGATAATCTTTTGTTAATTTATTGAAATTAAGAGTGTCTTGGATGTGTTCCCTGAAGAGTCTGAAGACATCATTCTCCCAAAGTAGTTACTTATGGGAGAATATAATTCAGAATAAATGTTTAAAACCTCAAAGGTGTATGTCAGCAATAAAATGCCAACAGTGCTTTATTTTGTTGAACTTTACAGGGAGCTAACAACTATAACAATTAAATTAGGTGAACATCTGTGTTTAACTACAATGAATTTCACTGTTATAATAGCAGTGTGTGTATGTGTGTGTGTGTGTGTGTGTCTATGTTTGTGTGTCTGTGTTTGTCTCAAGGAGAGAGAGACTATAAAGCGCAGGGTTGCCAGAGGGAGCAGTGAAACATAATTGATTAAATACACTGGACCAAAAGAGCATCTCTTCCTCTCTCTATCTCTCTGTCAACCATCCCATCATCCATCCTCTGTGCCTCCTCCTCCTCCTTTTAAAAAAAAAAATACAAACTAGCTATAGCACCAGCAATGTGGGGATGAGAGAGAGGGAGAGAGAGAGAGGAAGGAAATAAAGAAGCATGAGGTGGAAGGAAGGCGGAAGGAGACAAAGATCGATGGCGGTACGGTCAGACATGCAGGGAGAGCAGGGAAGCAAGGCGGGAGGGGAAGAAGACACATAGAGTCTGACAGAGGAACACTGATTTATTTGTTAGATTGTTAATTATTCATTTGTGCATTTAAGAGGAATGTAAGCAGAATTGCTTCAAAACAGCTTTGAATGTGGTTAATTTATAAATAAAACAAGTCACTTTCGAATAAGAAGGTAATTTTCTATAAGGAAACACTTTAAAATG
The DNA here is from genome assembly GCF_963930695.1 of Labrus bergylta. Lineage (NCBI taxonomy): Eukaryota > Metazoa > Chordata > Actinopteri > Labriformes > Labridae > Labrus > Labrus bergylta. The sequence goes on along the minus strand of NC_089213.1, from coordinate 20,833,101 downwards.
ATTGGATGCGGGGATACAAACTTTTGTTTATTTCTGTTCTTTTTTTCTTTTGGAGCAATTTAATAACTTATTGTAATAGATCCGCATGTAAATATGAACATACATATTCAAAATGCATCCTAATAACCAACAACTATTTTAGGATTCAGATATGTCACATGATTTAGAAAACAAATAAATATGACAATAATAGATAAACCTGTAGAATGTGTCCATTATGTGTTAAATTTGACATGGCAACATTCAAGCTACAGCTTTTACATCTTTACTCTATGATTATACATTGTAAAAGTAAAAAAAAAAAAAAAAAAGCCCATTGCATATTTTAATTTTGCAGTATGCGATACCAAGATGGCAATTCCGATGTTCTAGATCAGTGGATTTCCGATTTTGACATGCACCTCCCCATGCGGGCGCAGGAGAACTTACAAGGAGAAAAATTAAAATAAAAAGAACAAGATTCCGGTTCACTGGATGGCCTAGTGGTCATACCGCACGTCCCATGCACAGAGGCTATAGTCTGCGTCAAAGTGGCCGTGAAATCCTGTTGGTACACACACAAAACAATTGTGTACCAACAGGATTATTCAAATGAGTATTTTCATGGATTGGTCTGGTTGATGCTCAACTGCCACAGAGTGTAAGTAGAAAAGAGGTGGCTGCTTATTACAGTATGAGAGTATTTTATGTCCAGCATCATTTTGAGCCTAAGCCCCCAAGTTTGGTGACAAACTCTCTGGAGGCTTAATGAAGCTAAATGAATAACAGACCTTTACTTGAAGAGCTGTAAAATGGAACTAAAACAGAAGATAAGCCAAGTGTAACTTTAGTCACCACAATTCTTCACAAAGGATAAGAAAGTGCTCGTCCACTTCATCTCCACTTACTGTGTGAGTGTGGGTTTTCACATTGACAGTGGCTCAAGGCTGCAGAAGAAGAATGATCTACGTTAATTACTTTCTGCATATTCCCGCATCAACCGCATATGTGCAGGAAAGACGCAGACTTATTGTTCACACTAAATTAGAAGTGAACATAATAAAAGGGCAGGATAGTCAAATAGTTTATTGCCAAAAGCATGTATCAAAAGACAAAGATGAAGGAAGACTGAGGAGGGGGAGGCGCAGCAGTTTTTATGTTCTTTCAGGGGATCGTTACTTTCTCTGATTGAAAACCTCTGTTCTTAATCAACTTTTGAAGCTAATGCTACATGACTGAATATTAAGGTTTTATTATCCCTTCCTGTCATACATATTTAACATGCAGAAAACTAATTTAACAACTTTTCATTAGTTGTACTCAGCTGGAGCTCCTAGAAAACAATCTCTTTTTTTTTTAAATATATTTTTATTTAATTAATTTTTGCCTTATTGTTGGATAGGACAGACGAAGAGAGACAGGAAATAGGAGGAGAAAGCGGGGGATGGCATGCAGCAAAGGGCCGAGGTCAGACCCGAACCCACGACCGCTAGGACGAGGACCACTGCCTTTGCACATGGGGCGCGACACAACTGCCAGGCTATCTGGCGCCGCGAAAACAATCTTTTTACTGTATCTTAGAACGGACTTACTATTTAAGTCAAATTCCCTTTTTTTGTTGTGTATGTAGCTCTCACAACTTCGTTTTTTCTCTGAACACCTTACTGTGTGTTTAACGCCACACGGCTACAAGAAAATGTGTTTCAAATTAGTAGAAACTTTCATCATATAAATTATTTAAACTTCACTTTGCAGCAAAATGCAATTACAGCGATCCAGGTCGATGATTTCTGTGCAATCTCACTCCTACGTAAACTCTTGCATTGTCCAGTAGGGGAATTTAATCTCATAAGTGGCATCTTGCAGAGAAAAGACAGATGGATATTCAACCCTGGCAATATGATATCTGACTTGAGAGATCGCACATGTGAGGAGGTTAAGAGTTTCTACCTGGTGTGTAATGAATAGCTCTGCACACAAATGTGTGATTGTTACATTAGAGGCAACGTTGGTGAGAGAACTACACATGCCAACACCAACTTTTGTGTGTGTGAATGCATGTCTGTGTGTGTGTGTGTGTGTGTGTGCATGTGTGTGGCTGTTTCATAAGACAGTAGGGGAATGCTGCCTAATCAGGCAATTTGTCTTAATAGCCTCCACTAATTAAGACAGGGGGGATCTGCCACACACATTCACCTGCAAACACACATGTATGAGAACATTTTAGTAACACACATGCATGCACATGGAGAAGTACACACACACACACACACACACACACACACACACACATACAGAGATACAGCAGGAGTGTTGGGCTGAATGTGGTCTAGGTGGAGCTGTCATCAATCAGTATACAGAGACAGAGAAGTCTTCTCTGCGTGTGTGTTCGTGTTGTCGCATACACTGCGTATGTAAGGGTATGAGTGTGTTGTTTATGTGTGTGTGTGTGTGTGTGTGTGTGTGTGTGTGTGTGTGTGTGTGTTGGTGCTTGAGAGAGCGGGCCTGCTGTGTCACTCTCCATCAATCTCAAGTGAGCAGAGAGTAATCAGTGTTCACAACAGGACCCTGCTCTGTCTCTCCCTCCCCTCCCTTTATCTCATCTAAATTTCTCTCCTCCTCCTCCTCCTCCTCCTCCTCCTGTTCTTCGCTCGTCTCCTCTTAGAGCAGCAAGGTGTTTTGAAAACGGCTCGTTCACACCGACTGACACAAAACATAAGTGGGTGACTGTGGAACAAATTAGAGGGATAGACTCCTTAGTTTGATCATTTAACAAATTAATTTAAAGCCTTTTAACAAAAACTCATCTTTGAATATGGACACTGTGTAAATTTTGGAAGATATTTTATATTTAGTCTTTAGACAAAAATGCTCGTTAGCTTTCAACCCTTTATAGTCTAAGTCGATGACAACATTTTAGTCTTTACTTTTAGTTCAAAAAATTCTGTCTTTGTACTTCTTGGATAAACCTAATTCAGGTATCAGTGAATGGTATCTAGGCAACAGGTTGTATTAACTGTTTTTCTACATTCATGAATACATGACAAACTTATTTTTTATTCTTCTTTTCAACTATTATGACTGTTAATGCAGATACTGTATAAACCAGTTTATTTCTTCATTTCACTTTATATTTGAATTTACACTTTACTCAGCACCGTAGTTGCTAAACTGCATTTAAAAGTTGAATCTAATCCTAAAGCAATGCAATTTAACATGCATACTGATGCATACGTATTTATTAGTAAAACACAGGAAACACATTACTGTACTTTCAACACTTTAATTAGTTCAATAGAATACTGATGACAGGACTGATATTTTGAATGAAGGGCTTTTATTTGTAGTGGAGAACTTTCATAGTGTGGTGTGAGTACTTTTACGACTTCATACATTTTAGCACAGAAGAGGTCCAGATTTAAGATTAAACCCAATTTTTATAAATCTTTGTAGCATACAGACCGAACACTCTCAGTTCTTGGTCAGGCTCTTGTTAGCTTGTTGTAACTTCTGAATGTGTAAGCTCGTGTTCTGCTTCACAAACACACCTGCTCCTCCTGATCCTTGCCTGGCAGCGCACACACACACACATCTCCTCTCTCCTGCTTCTATTTTGACCGACAAATAAGACGTACTGTATAGTGGAGGAAAATATCATGGACTTTAAATATCATACCGCCCACCAGTATCAATTCTGTTATGTTTTGTCTCTTAAATGAAAACAAAATGTGGTCAGAGTTTTTATTAATTATCTACTCCTAGCTCTTCAACACCTCGCCTTCCTCAGGGAAAATTTTATTTATCCTCATAATTCTTGATAACAAAGTTAACACTGTATGGATCTCCATCTACCTTTGAACTCTATCTTCAGAGATCATCTCATTAAACTCAAAAACATGCGGCTCTCCCAAGGAACAGCATGCAAGGCTCTGTAAAACAAATTGAGCAGACTGACATAAATTTAGCTCTGGAGGAACCACTTTAAAGACTTAAAAAAGTAACTGCTAAATAAATTAAACTTAAACTAAACAATATCGTTTTTTGAGGCAGAAACAGCTGAGCTTTGTTTATGACAAAGGAAAGTACCGAGTGTTAAACATTGTATCCCATCTGTTGGGTAATTTAAGCTTGTGATGGCAGAGCAGGCAGGTTACAGATATAGCCAGCTTTTTCCACTGATACGGTAAACACAGCAAAACACATTTTATCACATCTAAAACAAATTTAGGCTTTGGCTTTTTACACGAGAGAGCAAAACACCTAAAAAAAAATGATGTTTGGAAGTGTGCTCATATTCTTTGGATATTTACATGACAAAACGTTGGCCTCATCAGCTTTGAATGAAACATGATTTGGTGAGGTTAGGTCAAACTGAATAGGCCTGTTTTTTAAAATCAGAGTGTGTTTGTAATAGATTGTTTTGTAGTTGCTGTTGCATCTAGGTATAATTGTGTCTGTTTGCAACCAAGGACATGTTCAATCCCTTTCTCAACATGGGAAAATGTGCAGACTCTTTCTTTTAAGAAAGGCTAAAAAGAAACAACGTCTTTAAAAAAGCCATGAATATCCCATACCATTTATTACTTCTCTCCTTCCACTCTCTATTCTCTGTATTTCTTTCTCTTGTGTCTAAGCTTCCTCTTACTTCCTCTCTCCAGGGTTTACTCTTCCACTGACTTTTTAATTCCTTTCTCTTACCACAGCTCTTCACAAGAGACATTGCTCATTGGCTACATCTCAGTTCCCTTAATTTCATCCATGCATCCTTCACACAGCCTCCTCTACTTGGGTCTTAGTGCCTCCCACCACAAATGCAAGGAGAGATGCAAGGAAACGAAGCAAAGGAGAGAGGGAACAGGGAATGAGACGCCCTTATCCATGTAGCAGCGTCACATGAAGTCTGTTTGCGAAGACGACCAAGATGATGTTGATAGTCTGTTTAAGTGTCCATTTTGTCAGTTTTATTGTATTTTTTTTATGTCCGTCTTTTCTATGTTATTAAGCTGCGCTGATGTTGTGAAGTTTCAACAAAGACTGATCCACTGCAGCGTTCAATCAATGAGCTATATTCGATAAGGGGGCGTGTCTGACAGTAAAAAGTGATTTGGCTCTCGTGTGTTCTCGCTCATTGCTCCTCAGATCTCCCTCCTCTCTCTCCCTGATCTTCATTTCAGTTATTAAGCTTTAGGATGCTCCTTCACATGGCATGTGTTGAACTACTTGTGGTTCGACCAAGGAGCGACGAGGCGACATTTAGGAGTACTGAAAAGTCTGTGTGTGTGTGTGTGTGTGTGTGTGTGTGTGTGTGTGTGTGTGTGTGTGTGTGTGTGTGTGTGTGTGTGTGTGTGTAGCCTGCGGGACAGCAGCGTAATCAGAGCGCAGACAGAGAAAAGATGAGAAGGGGGCAGAGACAAGGGAGGGAGCTGATGTTATTATTATTGCATTACATTATATTATAATTTCTGCTGCTACCACCAGTGGCTCACTGCTATTCAAAACACTGCAACAGAGCACATTCACACACCAGGGCATACTCAGCAGCACAGGCAACCAGACAAAGACATTATACATGCATATACACATCGCACACACTGGGTTTAGAGCTGGGAATGACAATGACAGCATATTTATGCAGCTCGAATTAATTTGCTGTGCCCTGGCCCAAATACATATTGTGCTCCAGTGGTGCTCAACCTCTGGCCTGATCTCTCGGGTCTGGCTGCACATGGAAAGGTTATTTGCTGTGGGAATGGTAAATATCACCAGAGTCAACTGAGTTGTGCTCTGTGATAAAAAAAGTAAGCTGTTATTTAAAAAAAAAAAAAAAAAAAAAAGAAATGCTGCTGAGGTGCAAACAGACAACAAAAGCAGGCTCCATTCAGGGCATATTTCAGTCTTTCAGGGCTTTATGAAAATATAAAAGTGAGGAAGCAGTGAAAAGAACACTAGTTTTTTACCCTGAGAAATGTGTTTTGGATTCTCCATAAGCCAGGGGCAACTGTTTGGATGAGAGTTGAAAAATACAAAGATCAAATGCGTAGGAGATAATTGAGACTTTGTCAAGACTCTGTCATGGTGATCAGTTTAATTAAGTGCAAAAGTTTAAGATGCCTCAAAGCCCTTGAGTAGAAGTGACCTATTTTGTTATTTTTATTCAGTGTGAATGTGTTTAAAGTGACTTTGTTTGTGCAAACACTATAATCTCATTATCATACACTAATCTAATTATGAACCTTGCTTTGAATCTAACAGTAATTTGATTAAGCTGTTTACATGCATTGCAGAAGATGATTTATCTTAATACATCCATCTTAATGCAATCTTGCATACAGTTTTTTTTGACTGAATTCATTGTCATTTGCCTCTTTTTTTCATAAAGGCAAAAACAGCAGATAATTCAAACTTTGCCATTATGAATTGCAAATAATCAAGCCATGTCTCCTTGTAACAGTTCTGCAGTTTCAGACATTATACTCAGCTTTGAAACAACAGAAGCTCCACATACTGGGCCAGCTGCACAGCTTGGGAGAACTCAGATGGACCGGCTTAGTGGCCTTATGGTGTTTACATCTCTGAATAATCTCCCTATAATGCCTCTAATTTCACAGTTCTTCACACGTTTTAATCCTACAGTGAACACCTATATGAAGGAAACAGGGGATTAAGTTGTTGTTACATTGCCTTAAACTAAGAGTGGTATTCTCTAGTCCCTTAAAAAGACGATTCAAACTAGGAGAGAGGCATTTTGTCAGTCAAAAGGCAGTTTCGAGTGTAAGCTACATTATTGTAAGTAAAGCAGTTCAGGAAAACAGCATGAAAGGAAGTTACCACCACATACAGCTCTACTCTCCAAAGCAAACTGACCTGGTGTTCACAATTGTGAAAATAACACTGGAGGAAAAGCAGTTTCATGTAAAAAAAAATCTGTTTTTCTGGCAATTGTTTAGCTCAGCAGTAAAAGCATGAATCCTCTAGAGGAGGTAGAGAAGCTATAGCCTTCAAAGGGGCAGCCCAGGGTGCGACTTACATCCTCGGTCATTAACCGTATGTCATCTGTCTTATCACTACATCTGACTGTTTCCACGGACCTGTCCTCTCAATAAAGGCATGAAAAGATAACAGAATAATGTAAAAAACGACAGTGTACTTATTAATACTCTTAAGTTGATATTGGACATCAGGAGGGACTGTGAAATTACCCTCACTGTCTTTATTATTTATTGAATGATTTGATTTTGAGGTAAGGAGTCCTCCAGTTTTATCTGTCATATGCTTTTTATTGGCTCCAGCTGAAGCTCATCCTCTCCAATAACAGCCTGACCTGGTTCTAAAAACTGGTAAACCCCTTAATAAGAAATTTCCTGGCAAAAAAAAAGTCTTTCCACAGCACTATTCAGTGGAGCCTTGGGAGCGGCCAGCTGAGCAGGTAAGTAGGTGATGGAAACCCTTCATCCAGTTTAATGGTAGTTTAAAACGATGAAGTTCCTTACTAAGAAAGTAGTCAGTTTTAATGTTTCACCAAAAGCATGAGTTTGTGTTCTTGTCTTGTGTCAATGTTGGCTGATGTCAAATGTCTGGATGGCACTGGAATGAAAAATGTAGATTTAGCTTTGTATACAGGTAGCACTGGTCAGATCCAGTGTCTTTGTGCTCATCAGTCTTAGTTTGTGTCCTTGTCTACCTTTCTCAGCCTGTCTCTTTTTCAACAAACTTCTCTTCTTGAGCGATTAGTCTCTCTGAGGGCTTTCTCTTCCTGTTACTTCTCTTCTTCTCACCCCTTAGCTCTCCTGTCAACCCCAATCTGACACCCCCAAACTGTCTCTTATTCTGCACCCCTGGTTTTGTCTTCCAACCTACCACAACAATTTAACTCTAATCTCCACATCATCTCTCCTTTCTCCTCTTCTCACCCCAATTACCGTTTCTGCACCTTTATGCCACCTTTTCTCTTTTGTCTCCTGTCTTTTTTGCCTTGTTCTGTATGACCTGACACTGCCTCACTAAAACACCATGACACCTTCTTTCTATCCTCTCATTTTGTCTCCCCTCTCTCCTGTCCTCTCGTGGCTTCCACAAATCCAAAAAGATGGTCCCCAACAGATTAGAGTAATTTGTTTCAAAAGCTATTAAAGGTGTGGATTAATTTGGGGGTAAATTTGCTTAGGCGTGGATAGACAATGGACCTGTAGACCTAAATTACGCTTTAGGCCAGCAGAAATTGGTTTTAAAAATGTATGTTCAGGAGAAACAGTGAGAAGGTCACAGTTATAACCTATGAGCCCCAATTATGCATAAAGATCCAGAGGAAAATAGTCTACATCATGACTGACTCACAACTGTTCACAAGCTCTCTATGAGAGTTGTTTGACCAATCAATTTGTCTGGTAATTAATTCTCAGTAGTCCTTCCCAAATCTTCAATAAATGTTTGATGTGTGATATGACTTATAGCGTTTATTTCAAAAGAGGAAGAAAAAGAACTACAGACAAAAAAGGTTTGAGATACTCAATTAAAGCCACATCAGATGACTTTTTCTTTCACTTAACTCAATCAACAATAAGATTAGGAAACAATCAAACATGCCAGCAGTTAGTAGATTTTATATTTCACTATGTCATGCATCAATATAACCTTCGAGTAGAACATACTGGATGGTGCTAAAACTTTCTTAAAGAGTAACTTAACCCTTGGCTGGAAAGCAGCATATTAAAATGTTCTGTGTTTGAAAGTTTCAGCACCGTTTCACCTCCTCAGTGTCGTTACAGGTGCAACAACTTGCAATAGTGATGTCAGAGTGTGCTCCCTGAGAAGTAGAGAAAATCAGCAAGAACCAGATTTTCAGGAAATATTGGGTCAAATGTTGCAATGCGTTGGTGTTTTTGCGACACATTTCCCAGGGGTTCTACCGGTGTAAAGTTATAGTCGGACAAATGCTCACAGACATCACTGCAAATGAGTAGGAGTTGAATAGTATGTAACTGTCAGGTGCTAATCCTTTCACGCAGCTTCTCTCAAAACAATATTTTGTGTTGGCCATTTATGCCACTGCTACTAGTCCAGGCTCTTGTGGCAAGCCGTTTTAACATTTAATAGCTAGACTGCATATACATTACAGATATCTTTAATTCAGTTCTTCTTAGTCATGGGCATTAAAGATATCCATAATAACAATATGCCAATCCTACATTGTCAACTACAATTTCAACAACATCATTCTTTCTTGGACAAATGACACCAATGTTGTCATTCATGTGTATTGGGCTTTCAGGTACCAGTATTTCATTCTTCCTATCCAGAATAAACACTGTGGAAATCTGCAATAGGTTTCTTCCTTGGAGAAAGTACCATCTGAAATATCTACAATCCAGTTCTTACCAGTCATTATACTAATTTTGGACATATCTACATGCCGTTTACTCTATAATGAGCAGTGACAAAACCATTCAAGATTTCTCCTCATAATTTCCCCACTAGATCTGTACAGTAGTTTCTGTAGCTTGCTTGTACTTGGTGGCATTTTCTCCTACGCAGAGATCTGATCTATTCACTTTTTGTCATCAGAAAGCTTGGTGTGTATCCTTGAGGCCCTAAATAATGTGGTTTATACATTTCCTTCCTCGTAAAACATTTTCAAAGTCAACTTCTTTGAAAAATGTGAAACCTGCATTATTAACATCCATGTTTGTTAGCTTGCAGTCACAGCAGTTTGATGGCACATGGCTGCTTTTCTTGCTGCATTACTGAACCAGTCAATCATTTCAATAGTGCGAAACAATTGGAAGGAATATGTGTTGTGTCACCTGCTTGTGCCTGTACACGTGAGTTTAGAGAATTATATGGGACGCTTGACAAAATCTGGTTTTGGCTTTGGACTCAGGGATCTGAAAACAGGCTAGGCATGCGTCCCTGTTTCTGTTTTGTAAGCCTTAACTGCAAATTTAAATACCTATTTAATATAATCCAATATGTGTGTTTGTTTGTTGTGCGTGTGTGAGAAGCAGAAGATGTGTGTGCTTGTGTTCAAGGTCACTGCTCCATTTCCTATTCTGGATGGCGTTGCTATCCCAGCATCCTCTCTGCCAGAAGCATTGATTAGCACTCGGTAAGCATAACATCCTGCACACACACACAAGCATACACACACGCACACTCATAAACTCTTTCAGAGTCTGAAAGTAAGAAAAAAACTCAGAAAACAGTCAAAATTTAGCACAGTGAATTTGAAATTGTCTTCCATTTAGTGTAATTTGTTAAAATCCACATGCTCATGCTAAACGTTGTTACATATTGCTCCATTAAATATGCCACTTTAACCTAAAACAGGCTACATTCATGTTCATCTCCTTTTTCAACAGATCAAATTACCGCCAATGCAGCTCCTTTTTGCTGCAATCTACTCACTGTGCTTGTTTACATCCAGGTAGTAGAGCAAGGAGTGCAGGCCCATCAACTTGTGCTACAGCAAGTCATTGGTTACAACCCCAGGCTATTGGTGGGTAGCATAACATTTGATTGACATCGGGGGCGAAAAATCTAAAAATATTTATAATGTGTTCAACCCACTAGTAATTCTGGTTTCCACTTGTGAGGGTGATGACATTTCATAATTTAAGTGCCTTAAGGGGCACATCCGGAGTCTAATACAAACGTGATGCGTTAAGATATTTTGGAAAAACAATAACAGACAGAGTTGGGTGATGAGCCAATGAAAAGGACAAAGCAATTTGAAAATGCATTGTGAAGTTTGATTGATTATGAATGAGCTGTTTGGTTTGTATCTCTGGGAGTAAGCCAGACCTGTTTCAGTAAAACTTAAAACTTAAATCAAGAAACTTTATTTTCATTTGTTTTAAATAATTAAGCATCCTATTATGTCAATTACTTTAAAAACTGCAGTTATTACTTCTACTTTTTCATCTCTTTCACAGATGTTGCATGCTTTGTAACGCTAATTGAGTGCGCCTAATATTTCTATTTACATTTATTTAAGGTGTTAAGGGTGTTAATGTTCGACCAGTGATCCTGTCTAGCTGTGTCTTTGTGTCGTTTATTTGCCTTCAAATTCCAAACACTTACTGCTTACAGAAATGGCAACTGGATGATAAAAATGAGCAAAAGAGGAAGAACAAACACTTCTTTTCAGTGAAAACAAATAGAAAAGGATGAATAAAAGCTCAAGGTTTTCAACTTACAACTAGTCTATTGGGTGCCAAATATATTATGCTCGTTTAGATGTCACATTTGTCAAGGACTTAAGGAGATTTTTCACATTGCTTCTGCATTGCCACTACATTGTTGAGTGCATTATGTTTTGTTTCATGTGAAGCTGTCCAGTGCCAGATGTGATGATTATGCCTTGATGTTTATCACAGGAGCTTTGAGTGTGGAAGAAAAGATTCCACTATCACTGAATAGTTTTTTTGTGCAAATGCTGGTTTTATCAGCTGAGCCAACAAAGTTATACTGTAGATCCTTAAACTATCATTAATGTATATTTCATTGGTGAAGTGCAGTTGGCTTAGCCACATTTCAGAATGATTCAATACATATTATTTCAAAGTATGTATGTGTCTTGGCAGGGTTAAGTGTCTGCCAAACTAAGTTCCTATAAGGTGGTTACAGCAGGAAGTCGATGACATGGCTTCTGCTCCAGCTCAATCCTGACAAAATAGATTTATAGTGCTGCTAAAATAACACATACTTGACATGTAGATGATTGGTGAATGACATACTTTGAATCGCCTGGTTCACCATTACTGAGAATTTGCTGATGGGTTGTCAACTGTGTGCACCTTTGAGCATCGAACATAGCGTCCTATATTCTGGAGTCATGTAGAGAGAAATATGGGCAAAAAAGGGAGAGAAAGAGACAAGTGGATGGATGGATAGAAGAGAAGAGAAGAGAAGAGAAGAGAAGAGAAGAGAAGAGAAAGTCGAACATACAGAGGTAAGCGGGAGATAAAGGAGTAAAAGACTGAGAGCCTGGGAGAAATCATTCTATTTAAGATGCTCTACTTGGTTTCAAGGGCAACTGATTCTGAAACAACAAAATATAAAACCTGTGTGTGTTTGTGTGTGTTATGGTGTATTAGGGTGTGTAGTGTTAGGCTTGGATTACAGGCACTTAGCTCACAGCGATATACTAGTCTCACAGGCGCGAGTACACCTCTCCGCATACTGATTAGACACAACTGTCTGTGTGAGAAAGAGAGAGTCTGAGTGTATATATGCTTGTGAATTTGTGGATGTGAACATAGATGTAGGCAACAACTGCGTGTATTTGTTTGTGTGTGCAGCCACTGTTGTCAGCCCTGCAGCAACTGATAAACACATAACAAATTCTTCCACACACTCAACATATTAGCAAATCAGCCATTAGCTTTCTCTGCTAATTGCCATTGGAAATGAGCATTTTGGCTATTAGCCCCTTTTCACAAAATGCCAATGGAAATTAGGGTATTAGCACTTAGTGTTGTGAGGCAATCGTGAAGGAATGAAGTAGCATGGCCTACTTTTCAGAGAGACATTTCTGCAATGTAAAAGGTTAGTAGTTTAAATGCTGCAAGACACAAGTGAAGCAGTGTACGGTGCCAAACTTTCTATGATGTATTTTTGTACACCAAATTTTCTTGAAGGACTTCATCCATAGAAAACTACCATGTTTTTATGATAATTTACAGATCCTTTACAGACAGTTTTTATTTGTGTCTTCTTCATATCATCAAGAAGGTTAATTGATGCTCAAAAACTAGAATGCTCTCTAGTTTGAACCTCTCCTGATAGCAAGCCTCCTTTTGAGTCCAGATTATCTGGGTGTTTATAGTGCACACCATAAATAAAAATCTTATTTTCACAGTTTCACATAGACTATAGAGCTGTTTGGAAATGATGTAAGAAGCATTGGGACTACCCAGGGACACTCCAATTAGCAAAGTCACCCTCTAAGACACGCTAAGTTGGCAGGTCATCTCCAGAATATTTATCTGTCCTCCATTTTGCTATGACTTTCACTAAAAACAGTGATTATAACCCATTGGGAATAAGCCAATCAATAACAAGTAGAAAAAAAAATTCTAATTAAGTGTGCAAGATTGTCTTTTATAATGCAATGCCAATACAATAAAGATGAGGTTTATTTTTAAACCCGGAATGAAGACAAAAACTGAAATAGTCTCTCAAGGGAATAAATATAGTATAATAGGAAACAAATATAGTATGATAGAAATGTGGTAAAACATTTACAAAAAGTAAATCACTATCTTAAAAAATGGCTAACAATTAATAAATAAATAAAGCAGAAAACTACTTCAGTTAAGGTAAAAATGCATAAACAATGAAATGTGGGGATAAACATTCCAGCATAACAATTTAAGAAACTTATGTCATAAGATCTGTATTCATGCTGAACAAACCCCATGAAGAGCAACATTGTCTCTTTTGTTGTACAAAGCAGACGCACCTATAGTGCACACAATTTACAAGGAAGGAAAAAAATAAAAAATAAAAAAATCCTCCCCGTTCAACAGAAACAGCTTGGCCTGATACACCATCTGCTGAAAGCCAACAGTGCTCATGGCATTCTCTTTGGTGTATGTCTGTCGTAAAGATCAACTCTAAAGGATGTCGCAGAGAACAAAATTTGCTTCTACATTACTCTCTGATACCAGCAAGTTCGTTTGTATCAAGGCAGGACACTCACATCAGGTTTAACCTTTTACACAGCAGTCTCTGTATGCTGAAACTGCTGTTAATGTACAGTTTTAATTCAAAGTGTTTACGTAACCGCTCTTCATTTTAAAGTCATTTCAATGTGTCTCATCCTTCCATAATCACCAGTCTGATAAGGTGGATAAATAAAGGTTGTTTGCAGAGGGGGGGTGGAAACAGTGTTGTTGACAGAGATAGATGCTGTCAATATCAAGCTTCAGGAGTTTTCATGGTGACATAGAGGACAAAAATCAGCTAATGCTACTTTATAAACACAGAAGATTATAGACTATTGCACATGTAACTGAATGCATGTACTTGCATGAACACACACTTACATACTTAAGCACATATACACTTGAAAAATATACACAAGATAAGCTTCACTGCTCAAAAAGTTCATGAAAAGTTGCACTGATTCCTAACTGGAAGTGGAGCTAACCAGCAGACATTAGCAGTTTTATTCATGTATTCTTTTTATATAAGTGTGTCGCCTGTTTGGTTACCTGTTTGCCCTGATTTAATTTTTGAACATTTTTGCACCCTTATGCTGCTCTAAACCATGATATCATCATCTCCTCAAAGTGCAACATTGCTCCAAGTGTATTTAGAAAATATTTCGCACTCCATCTGCTGAAGTTCATTGACTGATTGTTAGTAGGAGGCATGCCGTGTGCGGTGTCAAATTCAAACTGCTGAGAGAAAAAATCATCTCAATTAAGAAGCTAAAACCTGCAGTTACTACTTGGATAGTTAGTACTTTTTACATTTCTTAGTAATATAAAACATTCCACTGGTTATTTCTTTCCAACTTGAGCTCCCAGCCAACTCCTTTATGCCATGCTGTGTCGAAATAAAAACATTGACTATACCATCCACTTACACCCTGCCAGCAGCGAGTTACATTCTTTCTGCTTCCACAACAGTCCGAATTCTGAGAGTCATGGAATCAATGCACTTCCCCTGAGACCCTGTTCTTACTCAATACATCAATAAATCCCTACTGACTTCCCAGCACACATCCATGTGTTCGGCTGGCAAATTCTGCAGCTACTTTATTCTCCAAATACCAGCTTCTTCAGCTTCTTCCAGCGGTGCTCTACTGTGTTGAGATACAGGGATGTGCAGAGGCTTTTAGAAGGACAGGGGTTCAAATTGACAAAAGGGCTTTTTTTTTTTAATTGAATAAATATACAGGAGCCCTGAAATTACTAATTTTGCAACACTGGTAAAGGAACAATAAACTCATAACTAAGGGTAGTTCAAAACGTGATGCGTAAAAGTGAATTAATTATGCATGGAAATCATTAGAAAGTGTCTCTCAAAAGGCAGATCAGGAGCATTAGAAGGGTTTTGACTGCAACAGGAGGCCACACCATAACATGTGGTCGCTGTAGTTCTATTGGTGAATGGTTTGATTGTAAGATGGATGCTAAGGAAAGCAAGTTATCCATTAGCCTGCCTACAAAGCCCCTCAGTGGCTTCACATTTAGGCATAGCCAATACACAAATAATGTATTTCAATTAAATTGTCCTCACGTTAACCATCCCTCTGACATATCACCTTCAGAAACTCAGCTAATTACTGCTGGTAAAGATGAACTTCCTCTTTGTTACCTCCCCTCCTGTTCATCTCACAACACCTCTTTATAGAAGGTTGAGAAAGAGCTTGTTAGCTAGCTTAGCCTAGTGTACTGTTTAACTTCTTTATTAAGGCTACTTTTCCACTCACATTCACTGCAACATCCATATTCTACTGACGCTTAATGTTACATCACTAGCATAATTTATACATGCTAATGAAAAGTGATGGGGGCATATTTTAAACGGCAGTGTGTTCAAACAAAGAGAGACTCTTTTTGCCAAATAGCGTAAAGCTTTTTCTAAAGCCCATAAATACAAGATTAAAACTTTAAAGGGGACATATTGTGAAAAATCTACGTTTACAGTGTTTTTGATTTTTTTTTTGGGTAACCTGAGAGTCTACTGACCCACAACATGTGAAATAAATCCATCCAGTCGTTTGTTTGTGGTCTGCACAAGTCTTACAACAAAGAGAGAAATGTTTCAAATTTGCTCAACTTGTTATGTCACTAGTGGGATTCTGGTTAAAAAAAAATCCCCTCCCCTCCCCTGATATCTCCACCCATGGTCTCCACCCCCAGCCTAGATCAAAACTTTTGGGCAGGTCTGCCATTTTTATTCTCGCTACAGAGGAGTGAAGTCTACCGGGAAAACTCAAGGGGGGCTCATGACATTTAAAGAGACACACACACCAAAATGGAGCGTTCTGAGAGGGTTGGTTTATACAGGGTCACAAACCTCCTCTGGTGCTTGATTTATATTTTTTATGACCAAAGCACAGCACATGTGTTCCATTTGGACCAGAGGGGACAGTTGTAAAAGGTGGAAATAGGGTATAATATGTCCTCTTTAACAACAGATGTAATTAAACTTTGACCACATACTTGATGCCTGCATCTGCCTCAGAGTAACTCATCGCCACAATGACCAAGTGCCTATGCATTGCATCTATGCATGTTTGTGTCTGGGCTGGTGGATGCACACTCGCAGCTGCAGCAAAGTGAGGAGAGGGCATCACGCTGACCTGGATCAAATTTCTTCCGACCTGATATTCTTATTTCACCAAATATTGGCGGGCTAGGCTGTGTGCAAATAGTAAATTATTTATTATTCCAAAAAGTTCTTTCTCTATAGAGGGCACGGCAGGTGTTTAAGCCCTTCTTTTGTCTATGTGTGCACATTCCTATTGAGTTATGAGTATTCTGAAGTTCACTTAAGTGAGCAAACATTAATGTTCTTCTTCAGAAGGAATCTTGAAATGATGTATTCTCTCTGTTTTGGTTGTGTCTGACTGAAAGAAGGTAAAATGCAGCAATGAAGGAATGCAGCTGGATGGCAAAAACACCAAGGTACACTCAGGTAAAGTGGAGCTGAGTTCATGTTTTAAGAAAACATCCCCGAGACGATTGCAACAGCACCCTGCACTATTTACAGGATGAAAGAGTACCTAGGATCAGGCTGTTTATACCAAATTCTGACCCTGTCATAAGGATACCTCAAAAGAAAGTGGATATTTTAAACTAGGGAGAATTTATCCACTCCTTTGGGGTCCTTTTCAGTTTTACTGAAAATATGTTGTTTCATGTTCATGTTAGACAGGAGTGGAACCATGGATTGACTTTAGCAAGGTTTCTCATCCACTTGGAGGCTTGAAAGTTGTGCTTTCTGCAATGTCCCTGCGAGCATTGCATCAGCTTATACACATTGTTTCATGACTTCTTCTGACATCTCTGAAGAACAAGAGGCCCTTGCCCACAGGACTACTTTGTTTTCTCTTCCCAGGTGCCTTGTGCATTCTAAAATTGATTTTATGACTTGTGTGAGCTAAATTAAACGCTTGTGCTTGGTTGAGTGGGTAATAAGAGTAGATTTGGAGTAATATCTGATGTATATTTCATGCTCTGTCATATTTATAGATATCTGGAGCGTTTTAGTTGTAAATGTCATGAAGTCTTTTAACTAAAAACAATGACATCTGACTCTATTTAAGGGTTAGTTTGGCATTTCCAGTTAGCTGTGACACCAGGGCAAGTTGGTTTAAGCCTTGCGGTGAATATCACTGCTCCATTCTCAGTGCAAATACAACCACAATACCACCTAGGCTGTGGGAAAAGACCTGACCATGGTATGAGAAACATGAACACACTGACCTCAGTGTGCTGTATGAGACTCCAGAGTTTATTCAGTGAGTAAATATCACAGCAATATATAACACGAGCCAAGACACCGGTGAGACTCAATCACACACTGCCAGTCACCATGCGCATTATCCCCTAAAGGCAAACAATACAACTCTATGCTATAAATATGGGCTTTAAATACTCCCAAGAAGGAGATCTTCCACAGCAATGAGGGTTTGTATCTGCCTGCAGTTCAATATAAAAGCCTAAGAGTTTTTCTTTCTTTCTAAATGACCTGATGCTTCCCAATACCTTCTCACAATTATAGAATTGTTGTTTTTTGTGTGATTTTATTTTAGCACATGTAAACCTGGACAAAATGGGTTAGAGCAAAAGTGTGTCTTTGGGCCAAACATATTAAGATTAACATAACTAACATGTCATTATAAATAATTTACTACCTTTACTTGATCCCTTATTTCCTGTTGGTTGACTTGAATATATTTACATGTTTACTGCCACCTAGGTTAGGACTTCACACAAAACAAATCTTTAAACACATAGTATTCAACTCAATAAATAATAATGTACAATACAATTTATATTAAACTAAAAGTTGGCTTTGACCTTCTGTCTTTGAGGATTGGGTTATGATGGGACTGATGTTTTTTGCTTCTATTCAATGCGTTCAAAGTGTTGAAGGATAAAACCATTCAGCTCTTGGTGCTCTCTCAAAAATAACCAGAGAACGTTTCAGAGTAACATTAAAAGCAAGAAAAACAGACTCTACCTTCTGTATATGGTTGAAAGCGTAATATTAGCTGCTGCTTCTTCATGCAATAAATAGTCTGTGATTAAATGTGTCCATCCTAACATGTTGTTTTAGGGCTTTTCTTGAGTATTTGGTGTTTTTTTTTCACATGAAAGCGAGAACATGTATATAAAGAAGTTAGAAGATCATGAACCTGGTGATGAGCACATGTATAGAAACTCAGCCACTTTCCAGAGGATCTTTGCTTGGACATTCTGGCAAAGGCAGAATCAATTATAGACACGCACCCACACTAATATCCCTGACCATGATTAGAAACAAATTGGTTACAGCAACAGCAATGGTTGATCAATGCCCTAATTTACGAACGATCAATGACCAGCCAGAGCAATACAAAAATGAGAAAATAAAAGAAAAACATAAAGCTTATTGAAGTCTAACAAGCACACATCACTTCAGTCAACGGTTAAACATGAGGCCCATGCAGAACAATGGCACATGATCATACAGCCACACACAAACACACACTTTAATCTTTGATTTTATTTATCTTTTTTTTTTTCCCAATTGAAAGATTGCTTCAAGGACAAGAGATAAAAAGTGTTCTTTATATCTGTAATAATCTTTTCATTTTATTACCTGTTCTTACTTGAGTCCTAACTTAGTTTTATCACCTCTTCTAACTTTTTATTACTGTACTCCAAGTGTGGTTAAATTGTTCCATAAACTCAGCAGTTATGTGACTGCACCGCCTTTGCAGAAATGCCAGGTCAAAAATGTCAACTGTATCCTTTCCTCTTTTTTGCACAGTATGGATTAGGACCTGGTCACAACCACCACAGTACATGGGGGCTCTGTTATACATCGATTACACTGCACACCACATTGTTTCCATTGTATTATGGTTTACGCAGATGATGTAAACCTCATCCTGTACCTGTATTTCGAATATTGAATAATGGATATTAACATAAATATATGTGTAAAATATTTCAACATATGTCTTATTGTATATATTTTACTATGGTTACATGTCCTGTACACTTTTACAATTTAACTTTGAGCTTCGACCGACATGTCCACATTTTGACATTCCTTAGCACCACTTCGACTGCCAAACACTCACACCAAAGATGAAATAAAGTGACTCACCAAAGGGTTGGTGGTTCAGATCCCTCCACTTCCAGGTAGTCGTACTTCTCCTCAGTCTGGAAGTCTGTAAAGATGACAGAGATGGTGTCTCCAGGTTCGGCCAATAGGATCCAAGTACAGTCGGCCTGGTTACCATAGTTGCCGGGGTAACCGGGACTGGTCACCACCCCACTGCCGCCCCTCACAGTGCCCCCACATGTGTCCTCAGCTGTCAATCAAATCAGAGTGACAAATAGAAAACCTGGGTTAGGGAGAGGAGGAGGGACTGAGGGGCGGACTTTGTTTAACTTTAACTTTTTGCTTTTTGGACCAATTATTATTCTTTCACGGCTATATGAGATGGGGCGGTCAGTTACCAATCCTATCACTAAGTTTATTTAGCCAATTCGCAATTTCGATCTCAGTACAACTGGCTTACTTCCTCATCCACTCAGGTAGATTAAAGGTAGGCCGGCCCAACTCCCCACTCTTCTCCCTTCTGTCTATGTTCTCAAGTCTTATTGTTATTTTGTGGCTTGAATTAAAGAAATGAATGCCTTTCTCATGACACAAACTGTCAAGTCACATTATAAAATATGGAAATATGGAGCTCTTACACTTCTGGTACGAAGTAGATTTGAAAAATGTCCTACTAATAGTAACAAAACAGTCTTAGTTCTTTCAGCTCTTTTACATTAATCAATCCTATTTCTTGGAGCCAGTTAAAATCAGGAGTGGGATTTACGGGTTAAGCTGCAGTTCCTGTCACACTCAGAGCTGCTGTCCTCTCCTCAAATAGCAAGTTAAGTTTCCTTTCCTCCAATCACAGAGCACCGCTCTCGTCTCCTCCAATCACCACCAAGGAACTTTAGGTTCGACTGTTTCCCAATTGGCTGTTTTAGTGTCAGTCAAACAGTTAATTCTCAATTAGTTTCAGAACATGAACACCAGATGTGATGATAGATTTGCCTGAGTATTTTTAATTGTGGATCACATCTGATTGGTAGTAAATGCTAGTACTGATTACTGTATAACAGATAAAGACACATGGATTGCGCTGTGCACACGGCATAAATTATACACATATAATTTATACAGATACACTCACAGATAAAAAACATACTACATTGGACCTTTTTGTCCCACTAGGGCATTGGCTGTTTGGCTAGGTATTAAGAAAGACTGAGCTCAATTTGCCTCCCCAGACACGTAGGTGAACATTTGGGAATTCTTGCCCAATTTTAAGCAAAATATTCTTTAAAAACAAAGGGATGTTTTTGATTTAAATTGTATTCATAAAAGCAAATTGAGCCCAGTCAAATATCCAATGCCCCAGTAAGACTAGAAACAATGTTGAACCTTTTTTTCAGAGAGCGTAAACATCCAACTGTAAACATGGTATAAATTATAACTGTATAATTTATAGTTATACATAAAAGAGGCAATACTGTATGTAGTACACTCTTACAGCTGACATGGATTTTCCAACACCAGTGAGTGCAATTCAGGATGACACATGATTTATTTTACTCTCCAACATTGATATAATCAGCGTTTAGAGAAGACAGAGAAACACCAAATGTGTGTCGTCCTCCAACTGCACTCACTGATAAGCTGAAAAAAGGCACGTCCTTTATAAGAGTGGAGACAGGCGCTGTCAGGTACACATGCACGTCCTTTGGAATCATCCAGGCACTGATGCCTTTGGGGGGAAGGGGTGCATGTACAGATGACAGAGATAAGGTAGGGGACCAAGCCAGACTCCACCCACAGGAGGGGGACAGAGAAAAACTGTGGTCCGAGACTCACATTGAGCAACAGACAGTAACCAATAGAAGTGAATAGACATCAGTTAAAAGATGTTAAAAATTGGACAGAACAGAGTTCACTAAGTAAAGACAGGAAATACACAGAGGATAACGGGGGAACATGAATAGATAGGAACAAACAGAGACAAACAGAAAAAGGAGAAAGTGGATTGAAATAGAGTTGGTACAAACTGTATGAGAGGAGACAGGATGAAACAAAAGAAGTGGTTTGAAAAGAATCTTAAGATAGACTGAGCCTTGTTCAATAGACCAGAGCGTGAAGTCGGGATCAATACACTTTTCATTATTGTTTGTTTCTCATTAGGAATGATGCCAGTATCAAAGTGAGTTCACACAAGATGTGCATTGTACCAAACTTCAGGCGCTGATGCATTGAGTGTTAGAGTACAGAAAAGCAGTGTTTTTTTACAGATTCATCTATAGGCCACAGAGACAGACAGGAGGACAGACGCACACACACACACACACACACACACACACACACACACACACACACACACACACACACACACACACACACACACACACACACACACACACACACACACAGGCAGGCACTTAGAGATAGACCAATCCCTTATTCATAAAGACATCCATTCTGCATCTAGACAGTTGCTGAGATTTGTGTGAATGACCCCACACTGCCAACCAAGACCTGCTGAGATCCCTTCACATACGCAGGAGAGCATTGATGCATTAGTTTGTGTGTGTCTGTGTGTGTCTGTGTGTGTGTGTGTGTGTGTGTGTGTGTGTGTGTGTGTGTGTGTGTGTGTGTGTGTGTGTGTGTGTGTGTGTGGTGGTGGTGGTGGTGGTGGGGGGAGAGAGAGAGAGAGAGAGAGTGTCTCCTCTGTGGGAGAGAGAGAGAGAGAGCTGCTTCCAGGATGACAGCTGTCACAGGTTTATCATGACAACAGGACCTCCGCGCGCACTGGCGGACACGCACCCGCTCTGCACACATACATACTGCACACACACACACCAGCTCTGCACACATACACACACCTCCTCCAGCCCCTTAGACTATTGATGTGGCGCTGACACTTGACTGACATGACGAAATGCCTCGAGGTGCACTGAGGTGTGGCTCTTATTAAAGAGCAGGAAATTAACTTGTAAAAATGAGAGATTACTAAACAAGACCGGACTTTTGTTGAATTTGACATTATGAAGTTGTATCATTATTGGTCCGAAGCTAGAATGTATTGGCTTGTTGTCAGTAAAAATCCACTTGTACGCTTTATAGAACAGAAAAAGGTTTATCATTACTTCAAATAAGAACTTGAACACTAATGTAGAAGTGAAGCAATTTTGAAAGCGACGTGAGGATCCCATGCGATCATTTCAGATGACACATGATGCAATTAGGCTCGTCTGTAATTCAGTTGTGTGTCGTTTTGTAACGACAGGGCTGTGCAGAGCCTGCTTCAGGAGCAGCTGCTCTAATAAAAAGTGACATTTGTTGGATGTTCAGATGGGGAGGGTGAGGCGTCCACATACCTTAGGCCAACACTGATTACCTTCTGTTAAATGCCTGCTCCTCCGACATGGAACCAGTCAGCTCTGCATGTTGCACCTGCTAATTTAGGATGCTGCTCACACCTTCCTGCTCCATCAATCATGATGGGACATTGTTTGACAGTGTGAAATATTACTGTCTCAATCGCATCATTCTCTGTTACTATGACTTCCTGCCTTTCTCTCCTCACAGCTGCAGTATAAGATCAGTCAAATACACTAGTGTGGCATGGCACATTTAAAAAAAATCATTGTGAACTAAGGTATGTTTCATTTTGATATGTATTTTTGTAATGACTCAAACTTAGGAGACTGCGTTCAAGAAAAGTGTATTGAATGAGTCATTTTCAAATTCTTGGAACCCCACTCTATCTGAAGAATAAAAATGTAATCAGATTAAAACTACACAGAAGTCTTATAAGCTTATAGTGGAAATCTTTAAATCCAATAAGCATTTAAATGAATCTGTGGGAAACAACTGAGGAGGCCTTAGGTCACTACGGCCCCATCCAATGCAAGAATGGAGTTTGAAAAGAGAGACATGTGAATAAGATTGAATAAAATGAATTTCAGCTGACAATAGTGACTGATACTTGTTGAGAACACCAAGCAGTCAAAGGTGAACCTAAATCTGTATGTATTTGCTAGTTTGAAGCAACTGCATAATGGCATATGGTCGCTATATCTCCCAGATAAGCACAGCTTTAAATATACAACATTGTTATGTTGTTAATCTTCTTAAAATTTTAACATTCTTTATAATTCTCTCTTGCATCCTTCATTAGCATTTTATGACTCATCTTAAAGTCAGACAGGTGATATTATTGCAAAATCCCACTAAGAGGGTCAAAAGCTAACACTTCAGGGACAAAAACTATGTCAGGTCACAGTGCTGTGAATTGTATTATTGGTTCTTGGGAAAAATGGAAGAAAAATCCAAAAACACAAGCTTCATTTCTGCAAGAGTCATGTGAATAGAATTCTAAGGCATTCAAATGTAGACAAACATACTTAGCATTTAGCAGCCCTGTCGCCCCAACAGGCTTTCTGGACTGAAGGTGAAAACTCAAATATTGAGCTTTTACTTGAATATAAAGTGTTAAACATTTGCAAATCAAGAAGATAAAGGAGCTTTGGGCAAAAATCTTCTTACAGACGAGTGTTTCCGATCGTATATTTTTAGCATGTAAACTTAGCTAAATCTTTTGAAGTGTGGGCTTTTCTCTTCCCCGCTGTTGCTTCAGTAGGCAACCTGGGGAGGATGAGCTCATGCTCGTGCCCCATAGTGACTGACCCACAGGAGGAGCGAAAGTGTGTGCAAAGGAGGGCGTTTGAGTGTGCCTCTGTGTTTGAGAAGAACAGAGAGTGAAAGAGAGAGGTAGTGTTAGCCATGTTGCCTTCATTTGTTATCACATCAGTGAGCTAGTGTTGCCCTTTTGTTGCCTTCTGGTCCTTCTCGCTCACTTTTCAGTTTTTATTGTTGTAGTACCACTTTGCTTTTCCCCCTGCCGGTCTCTGTTTGCTGCAATCCTCCTCCTTTCTTTCTGAATTATGATTCTTTTTAAAGTTAAGCAGCACATCTCTTTCCTAGTCCATCCTCTTTCCTTCTTGATTTTTCTTCCTTATCATCCCGGGCTTTCTTACTCCCCCATCCCCTTTTCACCCTCCCTTGCTCCGTCTCTCTCATGGCCTGCGGTGCTTTGATCACTCCTTCTTAGCCTTCTTATCCAGCCTCCCTCTCTCCCATCCGTTCATCCCCACTTCCCCACTGTGCTGTCATCAATATCACAGTCATCTGAGGATTCCCTCTTTATCCTTCTCTGTCTCACTGTGTCTTCCTTCAAGATCTTACTCTCTCTCCACCTCACTCTCCGTCCCCTCCCTCCCTCCCCCTCTTTCTCTCTGTTGATTGATTTTCTGTTTAATGGCTTCTCTGGCCTCGTCTCTTTCTCTCCCCACTTTCACGCTCACCATTTCTTTCCCCCTCTTCCTTCCTTCTGTCCCATAACTCCATTCCTTTCCTGCATTACTTTGATAGGCAGATCACTATCACTATCAGATGCATAAACACACGCACACACACACACACACACACACACACACACACACACACACACACACACACACACACACACACACACACACACACACACACACACACACACACGCACACACACTTCAATCATAGAAGACTCTGTGTGCTGTCAGCCTCTAAGGATTATGGGCCATCTACATCATCCTCTCCTCTCCTCTGTCTTCAGGCTGTATCTATCCATCCCTTCTGCACCCTTATCTACATCCATCCACCCATCCATCAACCTTTTGCCCCCCATATGCTGTAAAGCTGAATATATATAGCTATGAGTCTCCATCCCTCATCACTCTCTCCGTACGTTTAATACCTCAGTTTACCTGCTATGAATGAATGAACAGGCAAGAGGAGGCCTGTTTGACATGTGCCAACAAATGATGCAGCATCGTTTTTATTTTTCAGAAAATTCCCACGTAGTCGGAGGAGTTACATGACTCTCATCAAGCTTCCTGTGCAGCTGCATGGTGAGCTGTGCTGCCTGAATGCACAGAAGATACAGTTTCACTTTCCCCACACTGTCATGCCATGAGGACCTTAGGTAACCGCTCTGGATGTATAAGAACATCTTAAAGACAGATCCATCGGTCATATGAAACTAGTGATGGAATTGGTGTAATTGTCAACAGAATTCCCACTTTTCTTTTGGATTAAGTCCAGTTCCAATGTGTATAAGCAATTCAAGGAAAAACAAAGGATAGGAAAAACACATAAATTTAATTTTACTCATACATGCCCGATCCATGAATCAACATCATTCTACAATTTCTCAGTTCTCATCCAAAGCGATGTATATCATTGTCAAAGCTTCACGAAATGTTAAATAACTCCGTAAGTAACCGCTTACACATTGCCAGTTCAAAGCTATTTATGCACCTGTTATGCTTCTTCAGCCAGCATCAAAGGTAGAAAAAGAGGGACAACAGGGGCGAGACGGGGACAATGTATAACTTCAGAGAAAGCATCACAGAAAAGCGATTTGTGTGTGCAAGTCTGAGCATGTCTGTAGGTGAAGCTTCCCCTGCTTATGACACTCACAGCTCATAGTTCCGTAACACAACATTAAATCACACACTGTGACACCAGTATCACACTGTTGCAGATTCAATGTAAAAGTAAAAAGGGACAAAGGTGACTTTACTTTGAGTTAGGGAACTCTCTGGTATTTCTTGTCCAAAGTTAATGTTAATTCATTGCTAATGTTCTAGTTTTTAATTTATAATCATCTGTTTTTATCCATTTTAATTTGTTTTCCCACTCCTGAATGTTTTTTTTTCCTCATACAAGAAGTATTGCCTCCATTTGCCTTTAATGATGCTACAGTCCAGCCCTGTGTGGAGCAGGAAATTGGACTTTTCTTCAAGAGTGGCTTGTTCATTCAAGTGTGAATAAAACAGAAGTCTACCTTCAGCATTGTTTTCCAGAAGTGCATACAGCATCCTGCTAGAGGTGTGAAAAAGTAGCCAGCTGGTAAGCCAGCTGCAAAAAAAAAGGGAAGGTGACTACAAAAGGGTTTCATCTGCAAATGCCACCCCGTCAAAAACAAACAGACCTAGTTATTGAAATAAGTGTATCTTAATTGTGTGTGGTTTTTTCATGGATAGATGACTTGAAGTAGTGCATAAGGACAACTAGAGACGTCCATTTCAAGCCAAAATGGTATTTAAAGTCACTGTAAAACTATTTCAGGCTCATTCAAAGGCCCCCACTCTCCATTGAATCATACTTTTTATAATGTTGGGTCTTTGAGTCAGTTGGTGCTGGGTTCAGCCTCAGGCAGTGACTCTTTTTTAACTTAACAAATACACTTGTGGCTGTGTTCAAAGTTACATTTAGTCTGCTTAACCAGACCCACATGATAGTCATTTCTGCCACACAAACCTACCATTATCAGGACATCCGCACAGACCCCCGTCTGGTCGACCACAGCATTAACCAACACATGCTACTGGAAGCAGGAATTCATAAACTTATAATCCACCTGGCCTACATTCTACGTTATGTGCATGTTTACATTTTACAGTCATGTAAACTGTACATGCACAGTCTGCATTTTTCTCCATTTCCAAATCTCATAGCGCTTCCCCATATTAACGGCATTCAACTTTGTGTACATTATCTGTTTTGTTGCCTTTGTCAACTCAGAAACTTCTTGTTCTGTTCCCATTAAGCTATTCTTCCATATATATTGGCATCATATTTTTCTATCGCTCCTTTAAACCTCGTTAGAAACATATTGGTTTCTCCCCTCAGCTTGCCAGAGCTGCATTTTAGATGATCAGTCATAGAGTTTAGAGAGCACACACACACCCACACACAACTAGTCACCATGCTGACCTTCAGCTCCTCCCACCATCTGTCCACAAATCAAAGACCAGATGCTATCTGCCAGTCAACCAACAGCGCAACATTTAGACCAATTAGAGCAAAAGAGTGATTTAACGGTGAATCACCAGGAGACATTAAAAGAGGAGGCATTGATTGATAGATTGATTGCTCATGATTATTATTCTTACACAAGCCTTTTGACCCTCTTTAACTTTAGATTGCTGGGAACAGATAAAGTGAGATAAATCTGAATCACATAATACTGCATTATTGATATTGTTTGACCCCTACTAAAGTTGTGTAAGAGATCAGATATCATTTCTTGCTTTCGTAGCATAGGTTTATTTATTCTGTGTACAGCAAACAGTGTTTTAATTTCACATTGTAACGAATACACTTTAGATTTTAAAGTGAATAACTGACAAAAAAAGTGACCAATAAAGTAGTGTAAGATTGCTGTGCATTGCTCTAAACAGAATCAGTGTTAACAGGATATGTTTTGCATGTTTTAATTTGTATAAATGACAACATAGTGTTGTTTTGTTCCAGTTTCAGGGAGATAACAGTCAGTTACAAATATATTACAAAATCCAGTACACAATGTAGTTTAGTGGCCTTTCACTGTAAATGGGCACTGCTCTTGCTCTTCTGACTGTTATCTTACATACATGTAAGTTCCTCTTTCAAACAACATTGTGTAACGACTTCTATTATCAACAGTATATCATGTAATACAAATTTCTACAGTCAGAACACAATTTACCTCTGAATAAAGCAACATAAAAGGAGTAGCTGTAAGATTGACTGTGGAAACTATAGCAACGTATGAAAGTGTACCAGAGAACCTCTGTTCTCTGCATTGTGAAATGTAAATATCCACAAAATCCCAGTATCCCTTCAATTAAGGGACATTATGTTTCTGTTAACAGGCACAGTGCAGATCCTGTGGCTAAACCACCTTCTTGCCAAACTGGCTGGAAACTAATTACTGCAGTTAGATGAAGGTATCAAAAGGAGGGAGGTAAGACTTTTATAAATAACTGACGAATCAAAAGCAGGCAGAAGAGAGGGACGTATATGATAGGTTAAGAGTAAACACAAAACAAGGTGAATTCAGTAAAAACCACGTTATGTTAATCTCACTATCTGACTCTAGAGAACAGAGAAAGATGAGCGTATAGTCCCTGTTTAGTGATTTTGTCATTAAAACATTAACATTAACATCAAACTCCTAAAGATGTGATTTATTTGTAAATCTGTTCGTTCTTTCACCCTCCCTCTGTCTATCACCTTTTTTTTTTTTTTTTAAAGATGTCTATCTGTGCATGTTGTGCAACAAAACTCTGTGCTTCTGTTTCTTCACATATCCTTCCTTTGGTTTGTGTTTGTGGCTGCCTATCTGAACCTGCTCTCATTTGTGTTTGTGAGTGGGAGAGAGACCCTGTGGTGACTGTTAAATGTCATCGGTGACAACTTAAACAAATGGCTGCATATTGAGAGTTTAACGCATCACAGCCCTGACCAGCCTGTCGTGTCTCCTGTCTAAATCCAGATTCACTTCCCTTCTGCTTTTCTTTCCATCTCGATCTGTCTTTGATTGCATGTGTTCAACACTGTAAATGTACGATCGCACACAGGCCAGTTTTCTGAACTGTATTCAGTTGATACACCTAGCTAAAACAATTTCTCTATCCCTGCGTGTACATGTACATGTATTGCAGTACATCTTATCTAAGGCAGCATTACTTTTGGATCAATACAACAAGTGAATTGAAATGTTAGAGTTTATATAATGTATAAAAACAATATGAACACTGATAAGTCAATATTTTATTATGAAAAACAAATTTTCCTTAAATGGGACAACTGCTAAATAATCCTAAAAGGTATGGTGTGAGTATGGCTGAATAAAAACATACCTGTTTACAAGAAAACATCCACAGAGTACCCTAACATTGTCTGAGTGTAAATAATAAAAGGATGTACGATCATTATTGTGTTAGAGAGAGGGCATGGACAAGGTGAGAGACATCAAATGATGAAATGAAATAAAGATGACACTTTGAAAAAAGGATCTGTCCTTCTAAAAAGAGAATTATTAGATTACTGTCACCAAGTATAGTCACAGTAATAACGTACTGTCAAAAAGGATTGGATAGCAAAATGCCACACGTCTCCAGTGATGTCTTTGAGAAATGCTCATGAAACAACCCCTAAAATGGCCACTTCTTAATAGTTTCTGTCAGGCCAACTGGAGTATGTACAAGGTTCGACCACAACCATGAAGTCACATCAGTATGTCTACACCCAGTTAACATTTTGGCCATCATAATCGATGTATAGGCAGAAACTAACTAATCAATATTAGTGGGGTAAAGTTTGCAGGCACAAACAACCACCAGACAACATCACTGCTCCTCAGTGTATATACAGTACATGACCTTATTTATGCTTTCCATAATCAATACTTGGACATGTATATAGAAATCAATACTGAAAGAAAGAAGTTATGCTACAAGAGTTCAAAAGCACAAAGGTGACCTTCACATCAAGTTTTTCTGTCAACAATCTTAATTTAAATACAAAGTGCAATATCAAAACTAACTACAGTCGTACTGACACTGAGAGTCATCATCATAGTCGCATAAGATACTAAAAAAGGCCAAGTTTTGTTACATTATTCACCTTATTTGTCTGTGTTATTGTTGCAAATTAACTTGATAGCGTGAGAAATTGGTATAGACAAAATAAGTTTTGTACACCTGTACAATTCAGTATAGATATTCCAAGCCTTCAGCACTGACATTTCTTAAGGGAAATTCCAGATTTTTGGGCTATTCAAACTACAAACTATTTGTCTTGGAAGATGAGAGCGATGGATCAATGTCATATTTGACGAGTCGTATATAACCTTGATATGACAGACACATCGCCATCAGGAAAATGGATAGAAAACATCTGGCATTAAAAAAATAAAATAAAAAAAAGTTACAAAGGTTTTCATTTGTGTTCTAATGTTCAAAAAGCCTCCATGCAATAAAGACAGACATTGATGTTTGGGACATAAAAGAGAACAGGAAGAGGAGAAAGGACAACATCTGATCAGACGAGATAAAGAGAACCTAAGATAGAAAGCAACGACAAGGAGCAGAGAGAGGAGGGGGAAAGTGCAGCATCTCTGATGACTTTGAGACTCACATCCAATTAGTGTTTCATTGATGAAAATAGAATGTAACAGAATAAGAGCACCTGAAAAACAAAGCGATGTTAGTGATATGCCTGTTATTCATCAGTCTCTGCTTTTATCTGTATTTATGTGGCTTTTTAAAACCATAACTTGAATATTCTAATTGAAATTAAAATCATGTTCATTACAAGTCCTCCAGTATCTGAGTGAGCTATTTTAAAACATTATATACTACTTTTGGAATGACATCAAGGGGCTGATTATAAAAATTAGATGTCCAAATAAGGGTAATTTTTTAAGATATGTTAAAGGAGCAATATGTAAGTCTGACATGGAGCGTTTAAAATGGGTACTGCAGTCTAAATTAAAAACATTGGAGTTAGCTATCTCCCCCCTGCTCCTCCCAAAAGTCATTGGGCACGTGTGTTGCCATGTGTAACTGGTCTCATATCTGGCAAACCGAGTGGCATCCAAAGCGGCCGTGTGGGGTGCCTTAAAGCTGCCTATATTCTCTGGTCAAAAGGGTTATTCCAGATTGGAATCGAAAATTAAGAAGAGGACATATTGGTTGCTGCATTGTTGCCAGATAAGCCAGCA
This sequence comes from Labrus bergylta, assembly GCF_963930695.1. Lineage (NCBI taxonomy): Eukaryota > Metazoa > Chordata > Actinopteri > Labriformes > Labridae > Labrus > Labrus bergylta. The sequence continues at coordinate 20,802,263 of NC_089213.1, read as the reverse complement.
CTTTAACATAGCATGTTAAGATGATATAGTACAGTAAGTTTAGGATTTAATTCAGTAGATATCTTACATATTGCTCCTCTAAATTGAATCTAAAGACTGATGAAGTAAGAATGTGACAATGTTTCAATCTATCCCCATCACTCAAAACTGCTAACAGCAGCAACTACAATACCATTTAAGTTATAATTTAAGTTGGGATATCTATTATCTAGCTGTCATAACATTCTGATGACTACTGATAAAGACATGGGAGAGAGAAGGTGGGCAAGAGAGCCGGACAGGGAGACTCTAAGAGGGCGAGCGAGAGACATGTTAGCTAAGGGAAAGACGGATGACAGACCAAACCCAGATGATGACAGATGATTTAATGAAGAACTGACTGGCTGGAAGCAAAGAAAACCAATTAGAAGACGAGACAGAGGCACAGGGGAGAGAGAGAGAGAGAAAGAGGGAAAGAGATGGAAAAAGAAAAGAAATAGGAGGGGAAGATGGATGAATATTGGATAGAGATGGATCAAGACAGCGATTGAGAGGATTAGGGAGCAGTGGTGAGATACGGAGAAGGATAGAGAAATATGAATATAGATAAAAAAAACAACCTCAAAGACAGCAGAGAGAGGGGGGAGGTTGACAAAATGTGATGCAGACAGATACAGTGGAAGAAAAATTAAGATCGAAAGATAGAGCAATTTAAAGGATTTTAAGAAGAAGAAATAGAGAGATATGATCATTGTGCATGTGTGTGTGTGTGTGTGTGTGTGTGTGTGTGTGTGTGTGTGTGTGTGTGTGTGTGTGTGTGTGTGTGTGTGAACTCATAAGGACTGCAAAATGGTAAAGATGTAACTCAAGGATAAAGAAGAACTAAAAGAAATCATTCACCCTGCTCAGATTTAAAGTTTCACTTTGTGGATTTTGGATAAACAGTCTCATTTACAAATTAGTTTTTGTAGCCAGAATCACAGTGAAATAGAAAATTTGATATAGAGTGAGACAATAGTGTCACAAAAAAGGAATGGAGCATTCATAATAGAAAACCCAAGGATAATGTGTGTGTGTGTGGTCGTTTAAATATGCCTGCATCTGCATGTGTCATGTGTGTATCAGCCTGATACCCAAACGGAGTATTCTCTGCTCTTCTTCACTTGTGGTTTTGTCTCATTCTGTCTCTCTTGAATGCTTAATGGCAGGAGGGAGAACAAAGTGCTGGAAACTTTATTTCTACTGCTCCCTGAAGCACCTTGTTTTCCCATTTTCATTTTTTTTTCCTTTATTCTTGAGGACTTCATTGTCTTTTACTCCCACTCGTCACTTCCTTGGTTCTTATTCAATGTGGTAACTTGCATGAATGTTGCATGCAAGGCAGCGAAGGGATCGGACACAAGTAATCTCCATCTGTCTTTGTCCGTCTGCCTTACATCCTCTTCTGCTCATCCCGTAGCTCTTTCTTTCACCAGCGAATGTTCACCTCACCAATCACTCCACGCTCTTTCAGGAAAAGTCCATTTCGAGCGATTCTAAATACTCAGAGATCAATGCCGGAACTGCCAAGTATCAAGATGTGTGTGCAACCATATGCTCTGAGTGAGCACGTATAACTGTGCGTGTCTGTTGATGGGAAGCGTGCATTTGTAAGTGTCTGTGTGTTAGTGTGTGTCTGAATTATTCATGAGGTTAAAGTGCTCCTCTGGGATATGCAATACACTTCCAATATCGTATTCCCAACATGTCTATGATTTAAACATTCATGGCCTGCTGGAACTTACATTTTTGAACTCTGAAACTGGACATTGTACAATCCATACCAACCATTCTGAAAAAATCTTCTCAGCCTATAATACTGTTGTACAGCTTACTAAACAGTGTAGAGCTACAGAATCACATAGGTCTTTTACATGGCACAAGCATGTGATTCATGGGAAATAAAAGTGTAGATGAAATTCCTACTTCTGAATTTTATGAGTAAGTGAAAGAAATATCACGTGTTTCTCAATCCAAGAAAGTATTGTTTGACATTATGTTATCATAATGGAGACAACCCTCCAATGGACACAAGGATTAAAAACATTTTAATTTCAAAACACCTTACAAACACTGTATATTTGAAATGCAGAAAGATTACAACAGAAAAAAAAGCAGCAAAAACAAAAAAGAATATTAAACCAAAAGAGAGCAAACTGGATAGCTTCCTCGTCAAACACAAATTGTAACATCAAAAAGCATTTTCTTACAGTGGGTTACACTATGATGGGGAGTTGGCAGTTCTCTGAACACTCATGTCCACAGCTAAAAGCACCATCTGCAAAGCCTCTATCAACTTTGTGTTTTAAATTGGATGTGAAACAAAAAGGGGTTACACGTCAGAGGATCTTATGGGCAGGAGGGGACATAAGTAGTTACTATAGCTGTTATAATTAGAACATATTGCCTTGGTTAAACCATTTATCCAGAAAAACATTCATTTTTAATTGTCACATTAATTAAAGAGCAGTTGGCACTGAATGCACATTAGCACAGCTGGCAACTTAAAAGCAAATTCTACTTTACATGTCCAGTTATGCAGGTTCCATAAGTGATGTAAATGTTGTCAACACTTTTCAACAAGGGTACAATATATTACAGGAATAGACCTATTTAGAGACGCGTTGTAGATAGAACTGCATCTGTCTACGTCTCCAGGAAAAACTGAAAGGTTTGTGATATTATAAAAATGTAACTGTCAGGAAAGATAACTCAGCCAGTTTTCATGCTTCTGTAAATGCTTTCTTATTGTTTGAGCCAGCTTGACTGTACGCATTTTTACCAGAGTATCATATCTGTGTACATGTGAGTAAATATTCCAGACATTATGTCTTTCATTTACATACACGATCATGTGTATCTGTGTATTAGTGAACACAAAAGTGGCATTTCTGTGACTGTGAGGGTAATTGTGATCATGTGACGTTTGTTTCATAAACACAGATAGCTGTATTTGTATGACAAATAATATGTGTGTGACAAAGGGTGTGTATCTCCTCGTCATGCTTAGGCGAACAGCCTGATTGCCTGCTACATTGTGAATGAGCCAGTCATGCATGTTGACTACTGATACACACACCAACACCACATGGGGATGTGTGTGTGTGTGTGTGTGTGTGTGTGTGTGTGTGTGTGTGTGTGTGTGTGTGTGCGTCTGTGCGTGCATGTGTGTGTATTTGTGTACGTGATGATTCCAGTGTTTGTTATGTACAGGCAAAATAATATGCTTTTTATTTTGACGGGGAGCGACTACACTTTAACATTTCTTCTTTGTGTTTATACTATATCTGCATGTTTGTGCATTTTAGAATGTGACTAAATGTTAGTTTGTCTGTGCACGTGTGTTTGTTTTTGAATAGCATGTAAACTGCAAACATGCCTATTTTAACTAAATGGTTGTCCTGGAGCCATACTAAACAAGTACATAATGCATGTGTATTGGCATCTCCCCGGGGAGAGTGTCTGAGTAAATGTTTGTGCATTAGCCATGATATACAGTATGTGTTGTCGGTGCATGAAAATGAAAATGAATGACTAAATCATGTCAGTATGCTGTAGCATGGCAGTTCATCTATTTTCATTCAGTGCTGGAAGGTTAAAACAGTTAGTGTCTTTACAGTTTAAGACAATGCAACATCTAAGTTTGACTGTAGTTGTAGTGTATAACACCTCAGCAGTGCTGTGCTATAACCACATAATCATCTTTGTTTAAAGATTATGGATGTTCAAATGTACATTTTAAGTAAACAAATCGTTGTATTTTTAAGGTTCAGTTTTTACAATCAGTAGATATTCTGTGAATGATATTGTACGAAACAGCATAGCAGCTTGTACAGTAATCAGAACTGTGGCAACTGTAAAACCAAAAACTTTTAAATCCCCGTATCCCACACTTTAAATAATTCAAAAGAGGGAGAAAAACTGCTCTGTTTGTTACTGAGTCATAAAAGCTGAGCCCTGAGAACTGCTTGTAACTTTTCTTGGCAACTTCATTCCAACACATCTCATGTCTCTGAACCCACTGGGGGGTCGGATCTTTTCCTATGCGTGCATTGTACAAAAAAGTAGAACTTGAGGATAACTCTGCAGATGAAGGTGTTATAAATTCAGCACTACAGGTAGAGGATAGTTAAAATTCTATAATTCTGCAGTACCAACCCTTTCATCTTTATCAGAGGACGTGTGCTGTTTTGAGCACTCGGCTGCCTGTCTCCCTGACCCTCTGCCTGTCTGTCAACCTTCTATCTGCATGCAGCCCACAGCTTGGCTAACTAGTGTTATGTATGCTGTTTAAAATGCGATCTTCAGGTTATATTTAGGGCATGTATGTTACGCACGATACATCTAGCAACCTCACCCATTAAAATAGTTTCTGGTCCTTTCCATGTCTCTCTTTCTCCATCTTTCTGTCAGCTACAGGATCTCTTTATGCTAAAACTACATTATGCATGCAGATAGAACGCCTAAACAGCGGTCTCCGTGGTAACTGAAAACACATCCATCATCATCACCATGACAACCAGGGATAAAGCTGTCAATCTGCACTGTCCCAAGAGAACCTGGGATAAGCCCATACACCCACATCTTTGCAGACAAACTGATGAATTCACACATGTGCACAAAATGACACACACGCACACACCCACAGAAAACATGTTGTCCAGGGTATTTATAAAAACATTCGATTTGCTCTGAGATTGCACACAACTTTCTGCACGCTCAATGTCACACACAGACATTTAAGTAAAGGCTAAGCCGAATCCATTATCAACTTTTGTGCAGCAGGTTGATGCACAGGGGCCCTTTACCACCAGGGGGCCCCTGAGCAGATGGCCAGAAAACATTGAAAAACACAGCAAACATCTCCAGGGTTAACTACAAGGTCTCACTCACTATTCCAACAGCAGCAACTTTATTTTCAACCTGAGTTGTAGGTTGTTATCCGTCTTCTAAGCTTCTCTTGGCTCAAACCCACATGTAACAGGATAGAGCTTAGTGCACATATTGTTTATTAGCTCAGATTTAGTTATTACCTCACTGGCACCTTTCCTGGGGCCCCAAAGAATAAACTGACAGCATTACAACTTGTAGTAGGATGAGATTACTCCACTCTGAGCCCTGCTGTACTGTTGTCTTTTGATGTACTCTCAGTAAAATGTCTACAAAAGCAAAAAGTTTTGCCCCGAATCTCGACAACTCACTTCCTCTCACTCACCCTTTCTCTCTCTGGAGTAGAAGTGTAATAAAGTTTTCCCGATCCGTCGCTTCCCCTCTGTTTCTCAGACATGTCCTGACCCTAACCTTTCCCCCCCTCTGTCTCTCTTCTGCTCACTCTACCTTTCTGCATCTCCCTCTCCCCCTTCTTTCTCACCCCCCCTTCTCTCTCTCTCTCAGATTAAACTGTCTATCCTGCTGTCCCCCTTGAAATCCCCTGTTACACACCACCTCAGGCTGTGTAAGTGCGAGTGTGTTTGTGTGCATAAGCCAGACACGCTAGCTGAGCATTAACCTGTCAAAGAATTGAGAGAGCAGGGGAAAAAGAGAGCATAGAAAAAATAAAGGGAGGGGCAAGTGGCAGGGAGAGATAAAGGAAGAGGGAGCCAGGTCAGCAGTTCCAAAACTCTACCTGAGGTAGTGGAGGTGGTTCTGTTCCCATGGTAACATTTCTTCTATGGGATCTATAACATACAATCTGCTTGACCTTTGAAAGAAAAAGCCTTTAAATTGAAGCAACTGAAGATGTTCAGCATTCATGTTTCTCCATACAAATGTTTTTTTTGGATCAATTCATTATTAAATATTGTTTAAATAACATTCAAGATACCAAGTCTTAGGATATGTTGTATTTAGAAATACTCCAAAAACAAGAAAAGTAAAGGCCACAGATGTGATGTAAATGCTGTAGTAACATTTACATTGTCATTCTAATTACACTGTAGCAGTAGCCACATCAATAAAGCTGCTGTATACATACACCTCAAAATAGTACACTTGGACATGCTTTCTTATATAAATACTCAAAACACCATATTCTCCTGGGCCTCTTTTTTCCTCAGTGCTGAAAGAGTACTACTGTCTCCCTCAAACAGTTGAACAACCAGCTGCATTAAAGTATAAATAGGAGTTACACATCCTCATAAAAAGTCAGGAAATGGAAGAGTAATAGTAAGAGTAAAAACCATGCATTTGGAGGCAGATTATGCATGTGCGTGACATTCAAATAACAAATCACTGTGTTTTTGACCGTCATTGCACACAGTGCAGCTGCAGCATTCGAGCAAATTATAGATGTGACCAACACTCCAGTGGTCAAGTGCAACACGAGGGGCTTATTGAATAAAATGTGATGTATGAAATGGAATGAATAGGCACTGTAGCTGTGCACAGCTGTGTATGGTAACAAAGCAAACATTGGAGCCATCATAGAGCTGACTAACTGACCACTCTAGCAGATAATGCAGAGAGTGTTATCTACTAGAGGCTCATAGAGAGCTGTTTCTAAAACCAAAATGTGTCAGGGTTGCTTTAAAATGTGAAGCCAAGGCTTATCCCCTCCTGCTGAGATGAAGCTGATTGATGGAGTGCAGGACAAGTAATGACCCTGTCTAATTAGACTTCTCCTTCACATACTGTATCACCAGCAATGCTACATCAGGAGATATAGGGTGGGGGAGAGGGGGAGGGGCATCACAAGTACAACAATATTAGGTTTATACACAATAATTGTAAAATTCTGGATGTGAAAGTGCTCTTAGGGTGAGCTGCAAGAGGATGAAGAGGGAGTTGATATGATATAAGAGAGGTAGAGAATATGGAAAAAAATCATGCCACTGTTGGCCTTAACACACACACACATGCACACACACACACACACACACACACACACACACACACACACACACACACACAGACTTTGTGAACATCCTAAATCCCTGCTGACAACAGCATTATGTTGTATGTGTGTCTGCATGTGTTAAAAAAGACAAAAGAAAAGTGTGTTTGTATATGTGTGTGTGTGTGTGTGTGTGTGCGTGTGTGTGTGTGTGTGTGTGTGTGTGTGTGTGTGTGTGTGTGTGTGTGTGTGTGTGTGTGTGTGTGTGTGTGTGTGTGTGTGTGTGTGTGTGTGTGTGTGTGTGTGTGCATGTGTGTGTTTGACATGTCTTGGCAGTGTATGAGCCCAAATGAGAGTGTCTGGGTGCTTCTGGTGTGCAGAGGATTGTGTGGGTGATACTGTATTGCAGTGTCAGCAGACTAATAAAGAAAAGTAGCCCTCATGGTGAAATTTTATTTTTAACCAATCACATTGTTGTTTACTGAAGAACAGCTGACACAAACTTCCCATTGGCCAACACAAAATCTGCCCTGACAAAGTATGTGTGCTGTGAATACTTGAGTGAATAGTTGTTGTGAAAAAAGCAACTATACAAATCTAACTTTAAAAAATGTCTCTAACTTTGAACATACTTGGATCCCAGTGGCTACCTTTTCATAATGACATTTTAAAGAAGGAAGCAATTTTCTTGAAATGAAACAGCAAGAATCACACATTTAAAGTAATATTAAATGGTGTTGAACAATAACACTGCAGATGCCTTGAAGCAGCTGCAGAAGTGTGGTGGGTTCAGATTGCTGCTAATTGTGGGCTAATTTGTTATTTTGTGAAATTTGGTTTCTAAATTCCAATGTGTAATAGCTGGGTCTATATAATTTGATCTGAGACATCTTAAATGCAAATAGACAGTATATGAGCTAAACAATGTTAAAATGTGATACTTTTAAATTTAAAAAACATGTTAACTGGTACGGTTCTATGACTTTTAACATCAATTCCAAAATTTGAAAGAAGCTGCATATATCCCAAAGATTCAGATAAATATGCATTTATATACAGTACCTCCCTTGCAGGATCCAAACGATTCTTGAATGAAAATGAAACCGACCTAAACTTAAGTAGGTGCAATCAAAACACCATGTTAAATTCCTTATTTGTGTAAATGTACTTTACGCCAGGTTTTACGCCAGGTTTTCAACTTATGGTGTCAAAAAGTTGTGAGGTGTTTCTGTGAAACTTATCTTTTTTAATGGTGTTGTTTTGTCACAGGTCTTATTGTTCTGCCAAGACTTCCGCCATGGTGTACACGGTGACGTCTAGCATTGTCTGCTGTGTCGGATTTATTAAGGAGGATGACTGCTGGACTTTCACAAGAGGGACGGGCTGTCATAAAGACAAACATTAGGTGGGTACAGGAACACTCTGATTTGGAATTAGACCAAAATCCTATTTTGGCAGCTTTGGTTTATTTATATTCCAAATATGTTAATCCAAAGTTGGCTTCAATTTTATGTTTTGAATAAAATATATTGCCTTTTAAATATTATAAACTTTTTTCTCATTATCCAACACACATTAACTGTAATTAAGAGTTCATCTCTTTAGCCTATGACACAACTGATTTTGAACTTATTGGAAATCATTGGCTTATAAGATGTTTCTGCAAATGTATCCATTGTTAGTAAGACCAATTATTTAAACCATGCACAATATTGTTTTGTTTATAAAGAGTTAATGCAGTAGCATACTTGATCTTGCACAAGGTAGATGATTTTTCTTTGTAGTGACGACATAAAAATCCCTGCATGCAATATAAAAATCACCCATTTGTACTCATGAATCGGGACAGCTCAGCTACTCTGTACCCTCTGAACACCAACAGGAGTTTCCTCCAGATGAATGATTTTACAACCACACCACAGGTGTAATTCTGCTGCACCAGCATCTGTGGTGGCTTACATTTAAATAAATAACCATAAATCGGTTGATCACACAGCCTAGTGCTAATGTCGTGTGAGTTTGCAGCACTGATGCTTACAAGCACCAGCACTTGCATATTGATAAATAAATTAAGAGGTTGGATTAATACATTTAAAGTGTGTTAGTGGAATCTTTTTGGCACCACAGGTTGTGTTAAAGCTGCAGATCATAACAGTGTGTCAGAGTGGGGATCCAATGGATGGTTAAATTAGAGCTGTTCAGAAGTGGGAAGTTACAGAGTAAGTACAAGTAACAAGTACATTGTCACAGTACCTTAGGCGAGCTTCCAGCTTTATGTACCATTAATTGATCCATTGATAGATCAGATATGCAGAGTGATAAAAAGTTTGACTAAAATTGTAAATAAATAACAATTGTATTGGTGGTGGCTCATGCACCCAGACTAGCTCAAGTGTTGAGTATTATGGAAGTGAGCTCATAGGGAGACATGGCATGCTTTGTCTGGAGAGGGAGATCTGAACCTTTGTCCTGAAGTTGTCTGTGTGTATCAGTTAGGGAGTGTGTGTGAGGTGTCTGAGGCTGAGTTGTAGTCCTTTCTTTTTCATCATTCTACATACTGCTAAAGGCATGTTGCTCAAAGCATATAACCAGCCTGTTTTGTTTTTAAGTGACGAAGGATTCAGCACCTGTATTGTATAAAACAAGTATTACTGATTGACGGAGCTGCATTTTGTTAATTTTCCTCAATAACTTATAAGGGATGATTTAAAGGTGAAAACATTAGTACCGGTATATATCACGCTCAACAAACTCCGCCTATGTAAACGATGTATAAGATGTAAGGAGAACAAACTTGTTGAGGCATGGATGAAAGTGATCCGGTGGGTTCATTTCTGATGATGTTGGATACACACTAGCAGGATATCCCCTCGACAACTGGTTTGGAAACTATGGAACCCCTACCAAAAGATTTTTCTGAGACAATATTTTTTCCATCTATTGTGGTTGATAAAAAAAATGTTTTTTTACATAGACTCCCTTTACTTACTACAATTTTGTGCAAATCGAGGAGATTGTGGGGAGAATGGTAATTTAGCCACCAAGTATTTATGTGTGCGAAATGAAGTTTCTAAAAAGAAAGACTTGAAAAAGAAAAGGGAATGCAAGGAGAGACAGAGTAATCATGTCAGTCCTACTTTGAACTTGTTAGCAGTGCAAAGTGCTTGTACATAAGCTGCAACAGCCTCCTCATATGTCATTGTTAACTAAAGTTTAGACAGCATCCAACATGAGCATCAATATTATGAGAGAGTGGAAGAGAGGAGAGGAGAGATGAAGAGAGGTACAGTACGTGCAGAGCGAGGAAGACGGGAGGACAAGACAGGAGGGGAAGAGAGGGGAGACAGAAGTGGAGGGGAGGAGTGGAGAGAGGTAGCAGGAATTGAGCAGGTCTGCAGAGAAGAGATAAGAGTGCTTCAAGTGTCACTACAAGACTGGTACATTGATCTAAGAGAGAGGCAGACAGAGTGGATTGGAGAGAGGGAGTTTCATTACTGTGAACACAAGGTTTTGAATATTTTTTTTTCTAAATATGTACTATTATTATGTTATAAATAAAACAAACACAATTAATACCTGCTACTTTTGTTCATAAGTACTGCATAATTAAGTTCAGTTGGTTTTGTGTCAAAACAATTTGGTTCCCTGCAGTTTAACAAGAAGCTGTCGTCAGTGCTAAATAACGTCAGGACAGATTACCTTGTTTTGAAATACGATAATAGATTCAGTGTTTATTAAATGCCAGAGCAGTTTGTCAAATGAAAAACTTTAACACGAAAAACTCACAATTCTCGCATTAAAACTAAATTAGTAACTGGCAAATGAATAAAAGATCCCTACTTCAAAGCCACTGCAGATTGAGAACAACATAAAAAGCTGCACTTCAATAATCAAATTCAGTCCATCTTTATTCAAATTGAAAACAATATTGTAATGGTGTCATCCAAAAAGGCTTTGTAAGTACAAAATGTGACCAGTCTTTTGTGGGACACTTTCATCAATTATGGATAAAATATGTCTACAAAGTGTGGAAAGTTTAAACGCTGCAAATTTAGTTTATTCTTTCTCACTTTGGATATCAACACACAAAGAACAGAATAATGTTTCCAGAGGGATTTGAGAAATGGACAGAATGGATGTCTGTGTGTGTGCGTGTGTGCGTGTGTATGTGTGTGTGTGTGTGTTTGTGTGTGTGTGTGCGTGTGTGCGTGTGTATGTGTGTGTGTGTGTGTTTGTGTGTGTGTGTGCGTGTGTGTGTGTGTGTGTGTGTGTGTGTGTGTGCGTGTGTGTGTGCATGGCAAAAGGTAAAGCAAGATATTATATTATTTACTGTGTCAAATTCCTTGCACTAGTGGGAACATATGGTCCTAGATTATCTTTACTCCCTATCTGGGCATGTATAGTTTAATGCGTGTGTGTGTGGGTGTGTGTGTGTGTGTGTGTGCGCGCTCTCTGTCTGTCTGATTGGCGGTATCTGTGTGTGTGTGTGTGTGTGTGTTCAGTGTGTGTGTGTATGTCTCCAGCTGCTTGGATCAGCAGAGCTTTACATCCACAGGGAACCATTAGTGAGATAATAATGAGACCATGAAGAAGCAGAAGAGGTGTGGAAGTATGTGCGTAAAGGAAAGAGAGGGAGAAGGAGATACTTACATACTAATAGACATCAAATTGACAAGCAAGGTCTTTTTTCAGGTTTACTTTAGCCTCATAAGAAATCCTTCGAGTGTCATTAGTCGTTAAGTTGTTGATTGCCAAGGTCTTAGAAAGAAAGAAAAGCTGTGCATTTCATCTGTGACAAGTCATAGATCTGCATACAAAATGTTCTTCATTCTTTTACTATAATTCCTCAATTATTTTTATTTTTGTAGAACTTTTATAAGGGCATATAGCATAACATAGAGCGCCACATATTATTGTGTAGGAAAAACTAAAATTGTTTGACAATAATCGATCACACTGTACAAATTCTAAGCTTGTTTTAAGTGAATAGACGGATGGTCTTGCAGCTATGCTGATTTAAATCATTAGCTATGCTGATTTAAATCAGCATAGCTGATCCAAGCCTTAACCCTTTAATATGAAAAAAAAATGCATTCAAATAAAAAGCAAACACTTAAAATAAACTTTATGTCTTTGGATCCAACTATTAAAGATTGGCCAACTAGCTGAGGAATGGAAAAAGTCTCCTTTTGGTTCATATGTGAAAGATTTCAAATGAATGCACCACTCTGGTGTTGCTATTTTTCCAATGTGTGCGCTTAGTAATAAAGTCTCTGTCATCACTTAAAGGTGTGTAAGAAAGATCTGTTCCATGAAATTTCAATCACAAACGTGCATTAGTTCAAAGCTTTTTTTCTCCTTTTATAAAGCATACTGTTTTGAAATTATGCTGATGAATTGACGTGCCCTTTAAAACAATATCTGCTGACATGAGTGAGGAGAAGATGCATTACACATAAAAAGCAATTAAATTAATACTCCTCAGTTGTTTCCGTGGAAAAGTGTAAATTCTCAACACTCATGCATATCAACATATAACCTCTTTGACAGGCTGAATAACAACAGCTCTTGATAGCAGCAGAAGCTCACAGCAACTTTGGCGCTTGCTTTACACTTCAGCCTGCAACCCTTAATGCTTGATGCTAATTGGATAACTTCACCACACCGACCTGTTAAAAATGTCCTCTTGTTGTCATGCACTGTCAAAAAAATTCCAGCTTTATTTTTCTGAAACTTGTTTGAGAGAGGAGATATTGGATGCTGCTGATATGAAAAATAAAGCGTGTTCACAGATGCCAAAAGCCACATTCACACACAAATATAAATACATGAACATACAGCCAGTCTGCCTGAGTGCGTGTGCAACATGTTTGTCTCAATATGACGGCTTAGTTTGAACCTCCTGCACTGCAAGGGGTATAAGTATGAACGTGCCAGAGTGTGTGTCTGGGGTTGTAGTAAGGTATCTGTATAAACACTGTAATCTGTCCAAGCTCAGCTGAACTAGCTCATACAACTTGACAAACACACAGTAACAGAGGCACATAGACATATACTGTATGTGTAACTGGCAGCCTCCTCCCTCTCTCTGACTTCTTTGTGTAGAAAATGCAGCACAAAGAGAACAGAAAGAGCTAAACTGTCCCCTCAATTCACAGTATTCAGACTGCTGCCAAATGAAGGTGAGGAAGCTCCAAGGCAGCTAAAATGTTGAGCCATGGTACCAGGTCTCATTTCCCATTCTTCTCTAATGTCACAGCGCATGAAAAGACAAGGGGCAGTGAAATCTACCATGGCATATGTTAACATTCAACTTATTGCCAGCTAACGTCACCATTTTATAGTATTATGCAAAATAATAAGAATTAGATGTGTACAAGATGTGTGTTAATATTTCAGAATTACCCTATACCACCCCTATCATGTGACATAATCAAACTAATATTAAACAGAAAGTGGGTAAATTGGGAGGGTAGCTGGCCTAGCAGTTAGCACTCAGGTCCCATATACAGAGGCTGTAGTCCTCACAGCAGGCGACCAGGAATCAACTCTGACCCCATGGACTCTTTACCACTTATCTTTCTTCATTCCCTTTCCCTGAATTTCTCCTCTATCCACTGTCCTGTCCTCTAATAAAGGCATAAAAAAACTTAAGAAAAAGATTGGGTCAAAACCAGATTTAGCTGTTGTGCAACAATAGCTTGTTGGTTATAAAATGTTATTTAACCTTCAAATATAGCCCAATAGCCCTCCAGATTCATCCATCCGTTGACTTTTCACTTGCTAAATAATAAGAAGCACTGGAATTAAAACAACATGTCTTGTTTCCTCCAGAGAGATGATGACTTGCTCCCGAAAAGCAAAGCAATGTACCTTTATGACAGAATGTGTGAGTTTGACAAGAGGAGAAAAGGCCACCATGTGAATATTTCGATTTTTTTTTTTCTTTACCATTTTTAGAGTTATTTGTAAATCATGTCCAAAACAAAAAACTCCTCAAAACAAGGACTAATTTAGTTGTTTACAAAGCTTTAAACATATCTCGTAGTGTTCTTTAAGGAGATAGAGTTGCCGAGTTCATAAATTATCTGTGCTCTTAAAACTCTAAAGCTTATCAGTGTCTGAGCAAAGTGTTATAAAACTAAAAAGGAGAGAGAAAATACTGACAGCTTGGCCAAACCTGAGATTTAAAAAAACATTATGCTCGTTTCCTTTGTAAAACAAGAAGAATTCTCTGTATGTGCAACAGCCCCCATTTCACTTCTACCTGACAAGTAACACAAAGGAAAGCAAAGTGAGAAGAGAGGACAGCTGGCAGAAGTGAAGAGGTGAACGAGGACAAGGGAGAGGAAGAAAGAATAAATGATGCCATCTGCAAACTTAAACTGTCACGATGATAACAATACTACCATGACGATCTGACCATTTACCAAGCAGTAAATGTAGTAGGCCTAGAGCAAAACACACACTCAGATACACACCAAGGCACAGTCATGCACACTGTCAGCAGGAGTCACTCATATTCACTGTAAGGCACACACACACACACACACACACACACACTCACACACACACACACACACACACACACACACACACACACACACACACACACACACACACACACACACACACACACACACACACACACACGCGCGCGCGCAGACAGATTTAAAGTGAATTGTGAAAGTCGTAGAAAGTTTATGTGGAAGTCAAACAACCAACTTCAGCAGAGTTTAAAGTACTGACTCAGGCAGAATGTTATTGAAAAAAACAGCAGACATTCCCAATAAGTGTATGCCAAGGAGAGAGTGTATATACTATTATCTCTTATTAACACCTCAACCCCTGGTTTAGGCTTTTCTTGTGTGTTTTCAATTGAAAGGAGCATGTACCAAGTGATGCAGCATTTTGTAAAGCCGACAACTTAAATACTAGATACACAGAAACTCGTTTTGGTGCAGTTGTCCAAACTGTTGCAAGGTTCTAGGCATAAGAAAGACATTTTAGTGCAAACTAAGATTATAAGCAAACACCTGCTCAAGCAGTTCTGTCTGAAATATACTTATAGACTTGACTTCCACACTGAACAAGTGTTTGTCACACAGTGGAGCCCTTCGCCTGCTAGATCAGGAAGCATATGAGCCGTAGTCATAAAATAATTGCCTATGTAGATTTTTACTATCAAATGGTTCATTGTGGGTGCAAATTATGGACCCTATACAAAGAAAAATAAAGAAAAGTTTTTTACAGTTCCCCGATCAGCTCTAGTAAGCAACTCACTGAGCTACACTCTGGGGGTTTTGAAGTGCCTTGTTGCTGTGCTTCTTTCCTGTGAAAATGATGGCTGGAGTGATTTCAGGTCTGTTTAATTCAACACAAACAACCAATGCAGCAAAACTACTCACATTAGCCTGTAGCTAGATGATAATGCATAATGTGTGTGCATGTTTGTGTTTGCGACGGAATTCTACAAATCTGCTCTCAAAACTTGCAAGAAATTCTGTGTTTTTTCTTGTTACTGTAGGATAAATGTTTTTCCTGCAGCGTTATTAACCTGCAGATGCATTGCTGCAAGTATCCTTAGGTATTTGCATCCAGTCATACTTTTCTATTGACATGCATTGTATAGATACGTGTAACCCTTACAATTTCCTTCATGTTTGGACTATCAGGGTTGTGTAAGGGCACAGGCTGAAGCTAAACCCTGCATGGTCTTTGTTTGGGACATATAATGACTGCAGTGTTGTTGCTCACAACGGGAGAGATTGCCTGATCAGACAGCAGAAGAATTAGTACCATGAGCTCAACCAATAATCCGCACACTCCTACGAGCACAAAAAACATGTACCCAAGCAGCAGCAGCCCAAATCCTGTTATGCTGACTACACACAAGCAGAGACAAACAAACAACCGCACACAAACATTGATTTCATTTCCGTTTCTTGGCCAGTCTAATTTCGAGTTTTGTCAGAGCACACTATTGCTTTTTCATTCAAAATATAACCCCCTACTTTCCTCTCCTTCTAGCTCTTACACCAATTCTTCTTCCCTCTACTCTAGCTCTCTTTTTGTTACATCTTTGTCTCTCTCCCACCTTTTATTCCTCTCACCTCCTCATCGTCTTGTGATTTGAAGATAATATACAGAATCTCTTTGAGAAAATGGTTTCAGCATCCTTACAAACTAAAATGTACACGGCCTATTAGAGTTTCCCCCAAATTTTAACATTGTTTTCCTCCATCTCAAGCATTTATTTTTGTACCATAGAAATGCACACTCATTCATGCTCTAACTCTCTCTCTCTTTCAATCAGACCACCACCATCTCACACACTCATACACATACACATTTACCTTAACCCTGAATATTCATAAACTGATTCTGTGTATGTGATATCATGTTGAAATGTTCTCAAGGCCAACCAGGCTCTTGTGTTTGTGTGAATTTGGATGCCATGAATGCTCAGGGATACTTATATCTTGTAAATAATTCTGCAGAAACTCAGTAGACAAACACATTCTGACAATTACACAATAAAAGCACAAACACCCGGATGCACTTCGAGGTCCTTGTAGGAATTCTCTGAGAGACTTTTACATCTTTAAATGCTTTATCTACTGCATTACTGTGTCATTCTGTATTTGTGCAGCATGTTTTTTTTTTTTTCATTTTATGCTGCTCATAGTTCTGTACACCAAAGTTTGTGCCGAATAAAAGCCTGCTGCACCAGTGGCCAACCAATACTGGACAAATCTCAAATGGTGTTTGTAAGATTGGTTCTGCTGTTACTACACATGTCAAGTCAGTGACAATTATTTGCATACAATCAGATACAGTCACTCAACAGACCTGTAGGCACACTTCCAAAATAGTTCTCAACCTATTCCAATTCCCTCTTGATTACTCAACAATCTAATCTAATCTCTGGAGGCCTCTAGTGATGTTACTATTGCTATCAAAGACAACTTCCTAGTTCTGGATGATTTTATCTACTATTATAACTTACATAAACACAACTACCAGAATCTGGTATGATTACTATGTTGTTGTTTTTTTTTATAGATTATAGAAAATAATACTGATTCAAGCTTTGAAAAAGAAATCACCCATTAAATTTGAGATCTGTATTGGTCCAACTAACAAACAGAGGACTCCTTTCACAAATACATCGAACAGAGAAAACAAAAGCAGTCATTTTGTTCATAGTAAGAATTTCTCTACAACAAGTGCTGACTCTTAACTTTAAAGTGTAGTCAGGTTAAAACTTGTGCTTCTTTTTCAATTTTGTATATATAATTGTACATCAGAAATGATGTGCATGGTTCTTGTTGTGCTAAGACACAAACTGAGTTCTGGAGTTCAAAAATATAAGCAGAGAGTAAACAGAAGAGCTTCACTTTATGTAGTTGCAAATTCTTATCATGGAAGCTTTTTATGCCACACTTTAGTAACCAGATGGCTCAGTGGTGACAATAATAATCCAATACTATGTTATGGTTTTACACTTTTTTTTGTTTGTTTTGATGTTTACAGTTTTGTGGTTCTGTTGTCTTATTGGGTTACTTTATGTAACATTGCCCCCTAGTATGTAGTAAGTTTCAAATTCATGTAACTTTAAGGTAATGTAAATACCACACTCCCACTGGGATGAGTGCCTATGTTTCGAGAAAGCCAAAGAGAGGCAATGTTTAGTTTTGACTACATAGGTGTAGTGTTGTAACATGATATCTTTAGTGTGAATATGCATGAGTGTGCAGCTTTATTCTATTGCTGACTGTAAGAACAAACTGTGCTCTATTGAATTTCACCTTCTTTGGTTCTATATAAAAGTGAAAGATGAATATGAATACATAGTAGAAAGTAAGAGCATCTTCATATTTTGATTTGAGTTTACCTTATTAATTAAAGTATATTTATTGTGAATTTATCATAGTTTAATCAAGCCTGGACTTATGTAATTATTAGAATGCGTTTCCATGTTTTTAATGAATTAAAGGACTGAATGTTTAAGATTAGAAAAAAATGCACAGAGTAAAAGAGAAGAGAATGAACAATTCAGAGAGAGAAAGAGAAAAAGGAGAGTAAGAGAGAGAGAATACATTTCTGGTGATATTATTAAAAGCAATGCATTACAGGCCTTTGATTGTATGGCTGAATAATTGATAAGAATGCTATTTCGGTTGGTATGAGTGCCTCTAGGTGTCACCACGCACACATACACACAATCAGAGGGATACAACTCTGCATGCATGTAAGGGGTTTCTTTTTGTGGGTCTTTGCATGTTGTGTATGGGTGTGTGTTGGGGATTGTGAATAGTTGTGTATGTGTGTGTTTGTGAGTTTTTGTGAACATATTAATAGCTTAGCTCCTCTTAGCCTTCCTGACAGAGACATTACTAATCCAACAGTGACAAGTTGCCATCTCTCTCTCTCTCTCTCTCTCTCTCTCTCTCTCTCTCTCTCTCTCTCTCTCTCCTCTGCTACCCTTCTTTCCTCACCCGACCAAAATTACTGTCTACTTGGAATTTTACACTTCTTTATAATCCCAGACTATTTTCATTTGGCAGTATGTGTTGTCAACATTATAATAAGAGATAGAAAAGTCTGACACAATACATCATCACATTCTCTTAAGAAGAAGAAGATTTACTTTATTGATCCCCGCAAGGGGAAATTCTATTTTTATACTCTGTTAATGAGCCATGCTACACACACATAGGCTGAAATATACACTTGCTCAAACAGGATCCTATGGACATGCACTAATGATGTCAGAGTGAGCTCCTGAGCGGGTGGTGGGGGTTCGGTGCATTGCTCAAGGGCACCTCGGCAGTGCTCAGGAAGTGACCTCTCCAGCTACCAGACCAAACCTCCGGTTTCCAACCCAAGTCCCTACAGACTGAGCTACTGCTGCCCTACTACTTACCTCGATAGTTTGTGTGAAAAATTCACAAAAATAGAAATCTATTGGATACCCATTACATTTAGCTTGAGAATGACTCTAACTGAAGCGTCATACGAGTCATCCTTGGTCATGTAGCCTTAGGAAATGTTTAAAGTGAAATGCAAAAAGCAATGTAAGGTGCTTAAAACAAGCCTTTTCCATATTACAATACATTTTCTAAATGTTATGACAGAAATGCATATAGCACAATGTGGACTGGCAGTCCTCCACTACTCTCGGTGAGACTTGATCATAATGCTCTTTCTTTTGCCGAGTGCACATAAGGGTAAATTAACTCTTAAATACAGGACAATAAGATACTGAATTAGGCAAAATAAAAAAAATCTGAAAATTTCTCATGTCTGGATACAAACCAGCAGAAAAATAAGCCGCTGTTTTTTTTTTTTCTTCTCAACAGGTGGTCTCTGTGGATCTTTATGCTGTTTCCATGCTATCTCATCTGAGTCAAGTAGTTCTTCTACTGTTGAAGTGATTTGAAGTATTCTGTATTTTTCATGGGTTTGACTGCATGTTTTTGGCTCATTCTATTGACGCTTTAGTCTTTTTCACTGCCATTAGACATGAATGTGTGCATGAATGCTTCCTGTATGTTACTTTGAACCTTGCTAACAGAGTCAATCATATCATCGCTGCTGACAGTCAGGACAGCTCGTAGAGCAGCTTCCCTAAGGCTGATTCTGGAGATCTACACCTTCTGTTTGTGAGCAATTCATTTCCTTCTTTCTTTGTAGCAGATGGTGTTATCTCTGTTGTTTATCCCTTGTACTTGCATTACTAAGGAGTGCACATCCCATGAACTGATAGTCCTCTAAGTTCAATAGTGTATCCACCCCCACTCTCCTGGGAGGAGGGTGATGTTCAGGTCCCCTCTGAGAAGTATAAGAGGTTTCTCCTGTGTGTTAAAGGATGCTGCTCTTCTGGATGACTGCCTCTTTGTTGCTTATCAGATCTACAACTGGGATGCATTCAGGTGGAGCGGCAAGGTTCAATATATTAACCAACTCAGTGTCTATTCCTCTGCGAATTCAGGTCACAAGAGTAGAATAGCATACAGGGAGGAGGGAAGAGTCACTGTTTGTACAACTCCGACAAAGGAAGAAACACTCAAAGCAAGGGGACTGTTTTGCTGCATATTTCTTGTCCTCACAAATATAGTTTAAATATAGCTCCTTCAGCTGCCATCTGTGGATTCAAAAATCTCCAAGAAAAAAATCAAAGTTATTGGCCACTTTTCTTCTTACTCATCCCAAAAATCAGACATAGGCATACTTTGTTTGTCTCGACTTCTGACACCGCATGTCACTTACCCATTCACACCTATTCTCACACTGATGGCAGATGTTTCTATGTAAAGTTACCACCAGGAGAAGTAGCTTATCCCATTCGTACACATTCATACACAAATTACAAAGCAGTGGGAGCAACTTGGGGTTAAGTTGCAGACAGGTAGCTGCAGGAGCTGGGAATCAAACCCCTGACCTTCTGGTCAGACTCTACCAACTGGGCCACAGCCGCCCAGAAAGATATCTATTTCAATCAGGGTTGCTTTAGATGATATGCCTCTCTTTAACACTCATCCATATATCCTGGTTCTCTGGGTTAATAAGGGCCTGTATACTGGCTACACATTTTTTGTTAACAGGGACCACTAAGAGCCATAGAGACTCAACCATACGGACTGGGGAAATGAAACAACGAGCTGTCAGCTGCTGAGAGTCATATCTCTCAGTTTGTGGGGATTATTCTCAGTAAGACTGGCTGTACAAGCAACCCTTTACATAACAGCGAGTTCTTATAATAATGATGAAATCTTAAAAATCATAACAGGGTTGTAATGTAATAATTATTTAAAATGTTTATATAAGCAGGACAAGCAGTAACCTACTTGACAAAATTCTAACAATGTACTTTGTTTCTGTCATTTTAATTATTATTACAGTACTTCAAACTCATTTTCAAAGGAAGTTGTGCAATAATCACAAGTCTCTGGATTGCATCCACCTACACAGTATGTGGGTGGGTGGCACAAATGCACAAAGTGCAATAGAGTTCTTCCTCTATATATATATATATATATATATATATATATATATATATATATATATATATATATACACACACACACAATGATGTATTGCAAACATCACCATATACAGATTGTCTACTGTACACCTAACCCAGAAACCCAAAAATAGACAAAAGCATACAGTATGCTTCACAAATTTGCTTCGCTCAAACACACGCACGCAAGCGCACAAACAAACAAACCAATGAACATAAGGTAAAGTATCAGAGAAAACACACACCACAGTCACAAGCACTCCTGGATACGGTGCTTCACATACTTACACACTCACATTCAATCATACACACAGATGTGGTCTGTCTGTCTTTCTGCCTCTCTCACAATTACACATAAACAGTACACATACTTATATGAGGGTTTTTCTTCCAGTATACAACACATTTTGTTTATGGGGAGTATTATATGGCGTTTCCCTTTTATTAACTTCTAGTTGGAAAATTGAGCATTTTAATTTAAAAAAGAAAGTAAATTGAGGTCTTTTAATTTCATTTTCATAGTTTGCCTTCATTTTTAAATAAGCAGACGGCAGATTTTTAATGGTGTATCCCTTTGGAAAATAAACCTTCATATTCAGTCTTGTACATATACACATACAGGTTTAGTCGTCCATACCTCGACAAATCGGAGCAGGAAAGTCCCAGACAGCTGTGTTTCCAGCATTGGTGATGCAGGTGAGAGTGGCATGCCCGTCCAAGACATACCCAGGGACACAGCTATACCGCACGCTGTCTCCCACAGCGTATCGGGGGCCACCACTCAGCACTGCCTTGGGTGGGACACCTGGGTTTCCACATGATGAACTGTGGAGTTCTGCAGAAACAGAAAGAATGAGAGGAAAATAGATCAGGGTTTTTCAATTTCCTTTTCGGAATAAATTGTGCTAAAATGTTAAACGAAGCATTTTCCCAAACTCATCTGTCACTCAACCAGATAATAAATCCAGCTTTTGCTGTGATGTGAGGAATCCAAAAGCTGCTCTCAAGCCCTAACAGTCCAATTCCTTTAACTGCAGATACCATTAGAAACAGAATTTCATGGTCATATGAGATGCACACTTGCATTGGGATTATGCAGTTTAAAGCTACACATTGTTTCAGCTTCTTTTAAAGTCTTACCCTAAACAAACAAGCCATAAAGCCTGAGGTTCTTTACAGTACATATAGCACATCACGGCAGCTGTTAAAATACTTTTTTGACTGCACTCCAAGTCAAAGCAGACAAAACGTAGCCCCAGAGAAAAGGAGGGAGACAATACCAGTGTGTTTTATAGTTAATCACATTATTCCCTCTAGATACAGTTCTGTGCCGAAGACATATGCACAAGTGTGGGTATAAACAACCGCACACACAAGCACAAACACAGGAGAGAGAGGGAGAGAGCGACAGAAAGGGAGAGAAAGGGGTATTACAAGCCATAAAGCAGGAAGTAGATGGGAGAACAGGGACCAACTCGGGTCTTATTGTTTGAACTTGATTGATACAACTATGGAACTGTTCAGACAGATGGGGGGTTAGGGAGGGAGGGACTGGAGGGAGACGGACAGATTGTGTGAGGAGGAGGCAAGAGCACAGAGAGACAGAAAGAGGGGGAGGTGGGGGAAAAAAAAAACGAGCAACATGATGCTCAATGTGATAGATATATGTGTGTAACTACTCAGACAGAGTGAGGAGAGGGGGGAAAAGAGGGAGAAGTTTAAAAGGGAAGAGAAACGAGAGAATGGGGGAAATCTGCAGTTATAGTGATAAAGATTATGCTCAGTGTGCTCCCAAATGAGTAGTGAAAACAGAGAAAATTTTACAAGAAACTATGAAAACCTCACAGCTTCTGCTTCAGTCATACTTGTGCAATCATTCCTGAATGGAAAGTTTAAACACGGCTGCAGGGAAATCTTTTGTAAGGAAAAAATGAGGTATTATCATTTGAAAAGCTTACAGTGGGTAAAGAAGATCTGATGTCAGCAAACAATCCGATTGAGCGATGTCTAGATTTGTGGGCTGATTAGTTTTTTCAATCACACCCTTTTCTCCTCTCATATTGTACCTCCAGAGTTACCATAGTGCTGGTAAATACTCGGAGGATTAGTTGGACATTTTGTATTCCTTGGTGGTGATGAAAACAGCTACTGTTTTTCTTATTAGCGCCCGTGTTGATTGTGATGTGGGTCAAGGCAACCAAAGCTGAAGAATCATTTAAAAAAAAAAAAAAAAAAAGAACACAAATAATTTAAAAACTGAAATCATTCACTTGGAAGGAAATAAATACATACATTCATGCCTTCTGTGATTAGAGTAAAATCTAAAGTTTTAGTTGAAGATTTTCTTTGTTTATTTAATCCTGCATCCCAGGAAGCATGGACAGAAAAAGAGAGAGGAAAAGACCCTCCTACCGCCCATATCCTTATCTTCACACATACACACACACACAGTTACAGAGAAATGTACACTGACAAGACACACTTGCACCCTTGCACGCAGGGTCATCCATCACTGTGGCCACCCCCTGTGCTGCGTTGTGACTGGGTGTCAGGTTGGCCTAGTGTTGCGACCTGTTGGCCTATCGATTTTGCCAGGCAGCGTGGCCCCACTTGGTGTCAGGATGTTTGTTGTTCAATGTCCTGTCAGACACACATTTACTCTTAGCAACACAAACACATAATACACACACACGCACACTCAAACACACAAACTTAGAGCGGGTCTGTTGGTGGCTCAGGGTGCTGCTGGAGATGCACAAACACGAACACTTTGTTTCTCTGCCACAGGTGTTTTTTCATAACTTTCATAACATAGTTCTGCAACCTTCTTTTATTTTCCCCTAATTTTTCCATCTGTCTCCTCTTCTTTACTGCGTTGTTTTTTCCTTCATTCCCAAATTCCCTGTTTGTTTAATCCATCCCTTGTCTTCTATTAATGTCTCTTCCTGTCACACTCCTTCCCTTCCTCCCCTCCTGTTTCATCCTAAACTTAACACATTTTGATGACAAGCCAGCAAGCTCCTTGCCTCCACTTCTCTCTCTCTCCTGCTCCAACTATACCCCTACATCACCTTCTGTCCATCCCTTCATCCCTCCTTCCTGTCTCCCTAGTTTATAGTGTACATCACATAGTTTCATTACACTAGTTTATTCAGTAGCCGACAGCGGGACCGCAGTCTTCTTCATGGTTTATTGCTGTCTGCCCTCTTTCACTTATTCTCTCTTACCCTCACTTCTTCCTCCTCTCTAGTCTCTCTCTTTATCCATCTTTGTCTGCCTCTCTGTCTCTGTCTCTCCCTAGTTTACCATAACCATGATTCCAGTCTCAGTTGCTTCATTACAAGCTGCTGCTTTTATGGACCATCTGTAGAACTATCTGCATTCGTCACACACACACACACACACACACACACACACACACACACACACACACACACACACACACACACACACACACACACACACACACACACACACACACACACACACACACACACACACGCAGAGAGGCGTACAAAGGCCCTCGTGTAGAGCAGACATCAGCATGCAGCTTCTCTTTCTGCCACACACACACACACACACACACACACACACACACAACCATTTACCTTACCTTTATTTCTCCCTAGATAAGCAATTACAGCGAAGGCCAGGAACAGGGAGCACAAGACGGAAGAATTGAGGTGAGAGAAAAGAGCTGATTGGTGGGTAAAAGACGAGAGCAAAGTGCTAAAAAATAGAAAAGAAATGCTGTCATGCTTTCATAGTTTTCAGTAAGACAGATGACACATCAGGCTGATGAATCGGAGGAAGGACAGCAAAGACAGGGAGACGGAGAGCGAGACAGAAAAAAGTAAAATTTAGAGAGCGATGATTCAATGCGTTTGCAGGTTTTATTCCTCCGTCAGCAGCAGGTTTGATAAAGGATGAACCAAGTTTTATATATCAGAACATAATAGATGCTGAAACACACGGAATCTGTTACAAGAAAACATGTACATAGATTTATTTTAACTGTAATAGAAAAATGATTTTCAGAAACTCTTTTCAAGACATTTCCTGTAAAAGGGGGAAGGTTTATAAGGTCTGTAACAAAAAAGACAAATGACTCGGGAGGTCTGTCACAAACAGATAGGTGTTCTGGGGCACTTAGATCTATAAAAGGTTTCACTTGCTAACAACTTCAGAACAAGTCTGCTGTCAGTGTGATTTATTCATCACCTGGACCAACTCTTTTTATAGTCTTGTGAAGAACTTTTGTCATAAAACAGTTTTGGTTCTGGAAGTGATTGACATTTTACAGCCTGAGTTGCACATCTTTTTTTTGGTCAGGTTTACTCCACCCCACAAAGACAGAGGCAAAACACAGATTAAGTCTCGTCACAACTTTTGTCAGTTTAGAGTTTTATTACTGTATAGTTTACATAAAAATAATTAATATTCTTTTAGGAGCTTTTCTGTCAGTGGAACAAATTCGACATCATAGATAAAAAAATAAGGGATGTGTATGTAGGACTAAAATACACATTTATGCATGATTTTTTTATCAAGTACATTACAGAAAGACTAACTGAGGAAAAGTCTGAGAGTCTTCAGAAGAGCCGAGTGAAGGAGAATGAGGTACAAGTACAGAGATTTGGGTAAAAATGAGTGTCATCGTAAACAGAGGAAATAAGTCATTTGTGTGCACATTTCTCACTTACAGTAAAAGTAATATTGTCAGTGGATTTTTATGTCAATGTTATTCCCCCTATTGTTCGCAAGCTGCTGCAGAGCTGTCAAGCAACTGTCACTCTTACTGGGATTCAAGTAATTTCCTCACATTCTAACTATGACAGCTCAGCAATCACAGAAAGGATAATATGGAATTATTCCAACATGGCTGTGTGCTTTTTAATATGAAAAAGATTAATGCCAAGATGAGATATCCAACATTTGAAAAATGTGAACGCTGTCACCATAAAAGCATCAACTGAAGAAAATGTTAAATGGTAGAATAATAAGAATAATATGTAGAACCCAAGAAAGAAAGGAGTGTACCTTTCTTTTGTAAAGCTTGTTTTTGAATCAAAAAAGTGTGTTTTAACTAGTTCAGACCTTTTGTTCAGAAGTGTTTATTGAGTAAGTAAGGATAGAGCAGACCGTCTCCCTATTCATTGATGATGAAATGATTGGCTCTTCCTGGCATTAAAACCACGACACAACAAACCAGCATGCAAGATAAGCAAACATGCAAGCAGTACAAGAAGCATCCACAGCTCTTGCCTCCCCAGTACAGCATACTGCAACATACGGCAACATACAAAATCCAATAATAGGAACAGCAGGGATACTTTGACTCGAGTCTAACTCCCTGTGGTGAAACAGGGCAGACACACCGGTAGGGTCAGGGTTTTTCTTTCATCCACATGCTGGTCTAACTTTGACTTAATAAGTAGGCTAGAGCACTGAATTTATGATTACATACATTACAATGTGTGAACTTTGAGGAGGCATTCAACAAATAAGAGATTGGTTAAATGTTGACCAGTATCAAGATTCTCCAGCTAAGTGACAATCAGAACATCACCAGCCATGAGTGTCTGATTTACTTGTTTTTATTTAGCATACAATGTTAAAGTGATAAGCCAGGTAAATGTGATGATAGTAAAGCTCCAAACTTTTCTAAAATGGTAATGCCTGATTTTAGACAAAAGTATCTAAAAAAAAAAAGCACACCTCTGCAGTATTTGTGTAAAGATAATGGTCATATATATTCCACCTCTGCATACTAGAGCAGGCCAAGCATTTTTGGGTAGTTTATAGGGAGGTCCATTTCTGCACCAATCATCCACTTGATTTGTGATAACATGACCGCTTCACACTTATTGTTCCAGAATGAAGCACCATAACTCTGCATTTTGGTGAAACTGACAGCTTGATGATGCGGGCACAATTAGTCTTTTTAAATTGTGTTGCCAAATAACATTAGTTGCCTAATTGGCCCCGATGGGACTTAGGCAGGGCTATACTGGGTCATAAATTAAGACAGTGCAGCAATAAAAGAAAATTCCAAAATACTTTTGTGCAAAGCATAGGGTTTTTTTTTCCTCTCTCTCTCTCTCCCATTACTTAAAAAATTACAGGGTAAGGGACATAATTTCCAACAATTTACAAGCTTCCTCCCCAAATCTTGACGATGCAGAGGTTGCTGCATCCTGTGTGGCAGGAAAAGTGAAAGATGCAGTGCTCAGGGTTCTGCATATGTGAGTGAGTAGTGCATAAGACTTTTTTGCCTTAGACCAAAGTTAAGGGTCCCTGTCCAATTTGTGCTCTGCTTTCTATGTGAACTATAGCAAAGCATTTCAGGACTTCAAATTCAAGGCAACATAAAGAAAACATTTTTTGAGTATAATGCAAAGATTTTCATATCAATATTTTGTCTGGTGTTTGATTTGTTTTGTCTTTTATGGACCTTAATACAAAGCCAAGGACAAAATAAATGTTACAAATAAACCACACAAAGACAGAAACATACTTGTTGATGGTGTAATTGAGAATAATTATGATTGATTATGAAAACATTAATGGAGGTAGAAAGGACTAATGGCGGCTGAAGATGTGTGTGTGTCAGAGAGAGGCTGTGACATTCTGGGGGATAATTAAACTGGGAAGAAAAGAGAGCGCTTCGATAGAGTAACAGTCATTAAATGCATCAGATCATGTGGCAGCTGTGAGGATCAGTTAATACACACAACCATGCTGCTAATGACCGTGGCTACTTATGGAGATCAAACGTTATGGACTCAGAGCAGCAGACCACTAACGTCTCTCAGGGTTTATTAAACGCCATGCCACAGACAATCAAACACACACACCACTCTCCCTGAAGGTAGAGGAAGTCCTGAGGATTGTTTTAGTGGTTTGCTGAAGTTCTATGTGAAAAGTAATCACCTATATTCAATATGGCTTTGAAGTAGCTACAGGAGGCAGCCATGTGTTTGAACTGTTGCTCATGTTGTTTATATGCCTGAAGAGAATAATTATTGACAAGGTGCGTCCTGGGGAAATGATTGACATAAACAAACCTTATTGGTTTTTTTTTTTTTTTTTTGCACTCAGATCCAAGTGAAGCGGTTCACAGTGGGCCTGGATCAGTAAAAATGTAATACGAACATATCAATGGCTCTGTTTCTATGTTATGAACCAGTTCAATGAGGTTGTTATTCCTATCCTGCATACTCTGTTTAGCATCTTTAATCTCGTGAGACTTAGTGTTTGACTCTTTACCTCTCACAAATGTATTATCTTAGGGAGCATGCCAGTTAGTGTAAGTTAGCTCACAAGGAGAAAACAACATCATTCAAAGTTGCCGTAATTTACAGTTCTCCAACCCAGAAAAACAAGTCACATGGACTGATATGGAAAAACAGAAGCTTCCCAAAATTCTGCCCATCTTTATGCTTTTTGCAGAAAAGTGTTTAAATACAACGACAGAATGAAGAATCACACCGCAAAGTGAAACCAGTCCAAGTATACTAACATTAGCATGCAGTAGCCCAAGCAGACCGTAATATTAAACACTTTCTCTAGTCACAACTCTCCTACGTCATGGTGTCGATAGCCCAATGTATGACTAAGGTTTCCAAACTAACAGTGTTGTTGGGAGTAACGGCTTTCCTGACATGGTTAATACATTTGACTTTGACAGAATGACAGAAAGTTTGATTGAACAGTGAGCATATTCTCTCTTCTCTTGGAAAAGTGATAAACAAAAGGACATGTGATTTTGAAATGACACACAGGCTATCATTTTTTTCTCAGTTTTCTAATGTAAAAAAAAAAAAACTTAATTTGGATTCAATTATCATATCGTAGTACATCAAATCACATCAAATGGTCCAGAATTGAATTGCACCAAATCAGATCGTAGCCCTAGAGAACCGAATCAGATGAAGTTGCCTTGTAAAGGAAAGCAGTGTTTCCCCTACCATTATATTAAATTTAAGATTTATTTTTGGGCTTTTTGGGCCTTTATTGTAGGGATAGGATAATGGATAGAGTCAGAAATCAGGGAAAGAAGTCATTTAAGGATACCTTTCCGATAGAAAAGGACAGCTGTCATTAAAAGTAACCCATGAACACCAACATTCCTTCAAGTCGTCGTGTTGCCGTGTTGGCATGTCGGCTTGTCCCCAACCCCCCAACGCTGTAAACATAGGGGAAACACTGCAAACACTGTCTCCTTTTTTATTGTAATTATGGAAGTAAGGTATACATCACTTGACATGCCATTGTGAATGCAGAATTATTCCAACTATAGATCTAAAAATAACAGACTTTCAAAAACATGAGAATATGTAATACAAAATAAGAAGAGTCATCCGAGTGAGGATGTCATTTAATGTGACTCAATGAAATCATTCAAAGCATGAATAGCCCTGGAAAACATTATTACTTCATATTTTTGGGGATACAATATTCATCTAGGAATGCTGCTTGAATAGATCTACCTCCTTCTTTCTTCCAGCCTTGCATATCTGCATGCAGTTGAATAGGAAGATAATGACGGCAGACTGACTGCTCCCAAAGAAACACGGGATGTCAATTATCAGCCCGTTACCTCCACTTCACCGCTGTGTGTGTACACTCTAGTGCAGAGTGTGTGAGGTTCAGTAAACAAGTGTGTGTGTTTTGTGAGTTTGTTTGTGTCTGTGTGTATAGCTCCTTGATGTGGTGATCAATGTTTCTGTGAGCCCTGGCTCAATAAACCATTACAGTCCCCCCTAAAGACATCTTGCCATCAGAGTTTCATTAGACACACATACACATACATACAAAGGAAAGCAAAAAATAAGACTATGTGTTGTCGTTTGATCCGACCTGAAAGGGCTACCTCCATCTTTCTTAAGAGCACAACAAATCAGCTCCATATGTCTGGATCAAGCAAAATGCTATCAAGGTCCAGTGCTTACAAGCAATGCAAAAACAGGCAGCTTGCTGGTGTATGATGGTTATATATAAAGATTGTACTAATATTTTTGGCAATAAAATAAAGACTGGTTTAATTGTCAAAGTGTGCAGTTTTTTCAAAGCAAAAAGGCAAGTGTGTGTAATTATCCAAAGTCATTATCTCATTGAGTTCTAGATAGTTAGTCTTAATATCAAAGGGCTGCACTGATTTCAGTCAGGGTCCTTATTTGCTTTCCTCCCTCTCTAAATCACCCTTTTCTTCTCCATCTTGCACGTCCATATCTTCCTCACACCTCTCCCTCTCTTCTTCTCTTATCTCTACTCACAGCCACCCCTCTTTTATTAATTAAAACTGTGTGTGTGTGTGTGTGTGTGTGTGTGTGTGCACATCAGGCTTCAGTATTAATTAAAGGTGTGAATGCTAATTGGTCAGATCAATAACGGGTCGTTAGGCCTCAGGGGCCAACGGCCAATAGGAAATCGTTAGGTGTCTAACATCACTGTCACTCTGCTAAAGCTGCACTGCACTGTGACATATGCACACAGACACACAATTGCACTTACACACACTAATTTGTACTTGCACCCACACTTCTGTCATCTGGAGAGACCTCAAAGGTTGCAAGTGAGCAGAAGGGGTGAGCAAGCATGAGTTGGAGAATAGATAAAAACTTACTGTATGTTCCTAAAACTAAATCAATATCCATTAAATACAGTGAGACACTGATAGGGGGAAAGAGAGAGGGAGAGAAGGGGTTAGAGAAAAGATTCAGATGCCTTGGTTGTCACTTAAGAGGACTGAGAAAATGAGTGTGTCCCCTCAGAAGGCCTTTTTGTGCTGATCAATATCAGAGCACTCTTTCTTCCCTCACCCACATACTCACACTTTCTTTCAAGAGTTCTCTCTCTCATCTTTCAATGTGTCCTGTTTCTTTTGCCTTAGATTTCTGATTGTCAAAGGTTTTGGTATGATGTTTATTTAGATTGCTTACTAATAGTAAAACGCTTGTCTTTACCTCGTTGAGAATTGCTCAGGAGAGTAGAAAAAGAAAACAGAAGACAAAAAGAGAGAAAAGAAGAAGAAGAGGAAAGAGGAGGAGGGAGGGAAGGATTCTTTTAGTTTACGTGGTTTAGGTAATGAGAGAGAGAAATATCACTCAATGAAAGGAAAATTATCCGCTCAATTTACAATTTCTACCTCACCAAAACAGTACCTTTGTATTCCCCTTAAGGTATTAAATGCTTTTCAATGAAAAGGTGAAACTTTAGCAGCTAACAAACTCTCCTACCACAACTTTAGATTCTTTCTTAGATGCTTAATCTTGGATGAGGTGTGGACAATACTGTGAGAGATAACATTACTCCATCCAACACACATTGACTAACTACTGGTTGTGTTGTCATGAAATTTGGAGGTTTTTAGAGGTGAGCGATATTTCTTGAAATTTAAACCCTGTTTTTTTGCGGCAACGATTTATTAAGGTATTACAAATTAATAAATTAAAACTATGAAACATAATAGCTTTAGTTTATTTCATAATTATTTACATAACACTTATGTTGTATAGATTTTAGGGATATGAAGCATTTGAAGATATTCCCAAAATAGGAAATCTGGCCCATGAGGACACTGGATCAACAATTTCTTATGCAGTTTAAAGAGTCGATGTGCACATTTCCATAAAGGGTTTGCTAATAACATTTTGTATTTGTTCTGGACTCTACATAAGCTTTCCTGGAGAAATTTCACCAAGCAGCCCATTCGCCTTCTGTTTTTTTAAATCTTTATGACCCCAAAGCTTTTCCAGCAGCTCCATCCTGAAGACAAACATGACGGTCTGCTACAGTTAATGCTGTTGATCCTTCCATCTGACATTTCGTATTATGGTTGTTATGAACAGTGCTCCCTTGTGGGTTTACTAGCAGGGCTTTCACTGTTGTCATTTTCCAATATCTCTAACACCTTCACAGAGACCTTTTGCTCATCTTAAAACAAACAGACACCAAGTGAGATCACAGTCACTGATAGCTATGCAAGGTTAATACTGTGTAGTGCTGTATGAAACATCAGCCAGTAACCCATCTTCAGATTATTGGGGTGTGGTGGTTCCCAACGCAAATCTGTGCACACAGCTTATGAATCCATGGGTACTGATTTGCAATTTTTGAGTCTTAAGGGGTTCCATGTAACAAAACAAAACTCTGGTTTTAAAAAGTTCACTTGCAATTACATTTTCAAAACAGGTAAGCCTGGTGAGGGGAGGCATGTTATCACCTACTAGTTCTATGGTCCTGGGCCAATCGAATGTGGGGAAAATATACCTTAGTATACCTGGGTGAGCGGTCTAGGTGAGAAACACTGCACACTACATGTTCCCCTATAGGCCACACGTGGCCCCCTGTATGTCTCTACACCTGCAGGCCCCATCAGAAATACTGCCTTAGAGAGAGTCATTGTCAATGTGTGTGTAGGTCTCCAGTGACTGACAACTTCAGCCATACTGTAATATATAATACGAATATATAATACAAAAAATGTCAATTTAGCCTGCCCCTAAGTGTGTATGTGTCTGTGTCTGCATATAACTCATAACTCTGGGCTGATAACATCTGTGTGTTGCTTCGTTGCACAGGCAAGGTGTGCTAGCTTGCTAGCTATGTGGGTGTGTGTATTTCCCAGAGTGTGTGTGATATCTAATAGCTGTGGTTACTGTAGCATGACTTATTAAATTTAACATCAAGAGACCCCCTGGAAGGCTGACTGACAGATACCAGCACACACACACACACACACACACACACACACACACACACACACACACACACACACACACACACACACACACACACATTTAATGCACCAAGCTCACCTTAACTGTGAAACTAACCAACCAACACAAACACAGCTGAGTAATCTTTCAACATATAAATGCACTGATTATATAATGCATGAAAATCAAACATATTGGATGTAGGTTTTGGCATGACCTCAATTTCCTCTACAAAATACAGGTTAGAGAGTTAACTTAAGCAGGCAAAGAGCCCGACATAAGTGCTGCCTTCTGTCATTGATGCTACTTCAAATTATAAATGCTGAGCAAATCAACACTCAGGTTAAACAAGGGTAAGAATTCCTTTGTGTCTTGATCAAAAAAGCTGCTATAGCTGTTTTAGTTGATCTGGTTAAATCCCTGACATGGGCCGAGATCCAAACACTCAACGTTTGAAGATTTAACATCAGCTTTCAAAATCATTTTTGTTGAATTAATATAAAAATGTATAGTATGGTGGCAGCAGTCTTACAGCTGAAATTTACTTCAAGACATAAGCAGCTGGCCTCTGTCATGTTTCAGTTCTTTCATCCCATTTCCATGATGTCCCTTTAAATCTTTTTTTTTTCTTTCCTCTCATCTAGTCCTCTGTCACCAGTCTTTGAACCATTATTGCAGTACAATCTCACATAAACTACAACCCAACAAGTGCATGTGTGAGCAGTGTTGTTTGTTTTTTCATGGGTAATTGATGCACAGTCACTGGGGAATCAGTTTCTGCAGACGTTGTTCTTTTATCACAGGACAAAACTAAAATATTTTCAACAATCTTTTATGACAGAGGCAGGCATCACAAGGCGGGACTCTGTCTGCAAAGTAAAGGAGTTTTAAATTAACTTACCTTTCCTTCACAGCCAACTGCATGTGATCAAAACTGGTGTTAATATTTTCCAAAAGGGGTGCACGATTTATCCGCATTATTTATATTTAGCCATTTATTCCTCGATGTGGGCGCCCAGGTTCATGTCCAAACTGGGGCTAACTAGTTTCAGCTTAAATAGGCCTTTTATGACACAGCTGCATTGGAGACTATCCAGCCTCACAATAATACATTAAAAACACTTATATTGTTTAAACAGTTTATGAGCGAGACAGAGACCCTGTCAGTATTTTCTTAAATAGTTCAAGCATTTGATTCATAAAATAGCCTAGCATAATACTTGAACATTATAAGCCGTGATTAGTATCAACTTAAACGTCATCACACAAGTCTGTTGGTTAAAAGAAGGGGTTGGTACAAAAAAAGGTGTAAAAAGAAAAGTGTAATGTTGTCTATGTATCTGTTTTGGTCCTATAGGCAAATAAAAAAAACATCTCGATAAAGTTTGGATTTTTTTATATTGTACGCAACATTAATGTCCTTGGTCAGTCACAACACATTCAGTTGATAAACTGAGCTACTTCTGGTTTGTTTTAGAGTTTTAAATAATTTTTTTACATCATGCTTCAAGTAATTGTCTTGTGCTTAAATACTATCAACCTTTGTAGCACCAGTTTTATGAGCAAAAAAGTGAAGGTACAGCCCTATATATACTTCTTTAAAAAGAAGTTCAAGTCAAGTCGACACCAAGATAGGGTCTAATGTTTAAGGTAGAAATATTTTGTAACCTTTAAAGGAAGTTTATTTAGTAAATGGTCCACAGCAAGAACTGTAAAATTACAAGAAAACAAAGTTCAATGAACAACACATGGACAGCCTGTCTTATGTAGGATGCAGGCAGTAGTCTTGTGATTAAACCTCAAGTTCATTTTTTTTTTTTTTTTTAACTTTTTGAAGCTTTCAAACTTCACTACTCTCCATTACTGTACTGTAGTTCTACTTTTTAAAGAAACCTTAGTTAAGACGCTCAAAGCAAGAAAAGAGAGAAAAGCACAGCACACGGGTTGGAGAATACAGCGCTGACAGTCATTTTAACAATTAATCAGATGATTAAATATTGAGAGAGGAACCCCATTGGAACACCGTTAAATAATGAAATCTTCTGATGAGAGGCAGCTCTAGGAGGTCAGAGATCACTCAGTTGACGTATTTTATTGGATTGTTTTTGGACAGTGTTACATTTGGTGAAAACTCTTCTCTGATTGGCTGACAGTGTTGAGGGATACCTCTTTCCTGAATGTTACCTCGGACTGCTGTTTGAGTCTGGACATCAGAAAACTGCTGCGTAAGCATGACCCTGCTCATTTTGTAGTTATGCTAATAAGGTGACATTCCTTCTGGCTTGGCAGAAGGAGCTGATTGGATGGGCCGAGGTTGTGACCCTGAAGGGAGGCCGTTTGATTGGTTGGCTGATGTAAAGCTGAATAATGGACTGACATTGGCTAGGAGGCTGTATTATCATCAACACCCTCACATACACACAAACTGCACACTTCTGCAGCACATAAGAACACTTCCACACACATACACATTTTAAGTGTACCAAGAAGCCTATATTTTAGTCAAGTCGTGACCAGTTGTGTGACAGTCCTGAATATTGGATCAATATATCATTTGATGTCATCTCTGTCCTGTCCCAGCACAGACGGCGTTGGTAGCTATTCGCTTTAATTCCATCATAAAAGTATTTAATACCATCCAGGTATGAGGTCAATAAATCATCTTCTGGGCTTCTATACGTGTAAAACTTCAATCTTGCCAATCCAGGCTGAAAGATTTTACTCTGATTAGATTATCAAGGTGTCACAATGCTGACTACTTTTTGGAGAATCCTTGATTTTGGACACCTATCATATGCAGGTACTAAAACATTTGGCAGCTTCCTAACATCAATCCATCATCAAATTAGTTCATTTCATCCAGTTATTACATTAAGTCGTCATATGCTGGGCTTCTGTGATATGAGGCACCTACAATATCCTGATACTAAGGTGTTTGGCAGCCGTTAACTGTAATTACATTATCCAGACATCAAATTGATACTTTGTGGACAGTTGCTGAAGGCCTAACACGGAGAGATTTGGCAGCTTTTTTGTCCTTTTCCATTATAAAATTGGAAACAAAGATATGAATGGGTAAAAGGCTGGTTATACTTGCTTTTGACAACACAAGGTAACCTTGCAAACCACACTTTAAACTTGTTTTAAAGCCTCACTAATTGTATAATTTCCAAAATAAAAGAATATTATTTTCATAATGGTAAAGTAATTATTTTGGCTATTTTAGTGTCAATCTGGCCGATAACAGCTCCGAAGCACAGGCATTTGTACAGTTATATCACTCAGGGTAAGATAATGCTAAATACGTGAGGTGCTACCCCCCTGGGATTAGTCATTTTTATGAACCTGGGTATGAGTAAGACAAATATGAAATGGTGCCATCTGACATCAAGAACTGTGACAGGCCTGTGAATATGCCTATGGTTTGTTACATAATTTGAAGCTCCAGTATATTACAAAGGCTTCATGCCACTAAATCTACAGAGAGTAACATATTCAGAAATCCAAAGTCATTAATTTAAAGGTATAAGAGGGGCTGGTTGTAACTGGCATTTAAATGATTTGGGACATTGAGGATGTCCTGTCCAATGAAGCAAAGTGAGAAGTTGATGATCAGTAGACAAAACATTTTCCTTTAAAATTCTGTTTGATAAAATCTGCTCTGCTCTGTGTGTGTGTGCGTGTGTGTGTGCGGGCGTGTGTGTGTGTGTGTGTGTGTGTGTGTGTGTGCGTGCAAGTGTGTGTGTGGGTGTCTTTGTGACTGAGAGTGTGACTGTTCATTATCTACAGGGTGAATGCTCCTCACTATTCCAACCGCTGCAAGGTCAGCTTCAACGCAAGGACATCAATCAAAACAATCGCACACACAAAGACGCACACGCACGCACGCACGCCAGACACACACACCTTTGGAGAACATTGATTTCTACTGTTCAACCAATAAGCATAGAGCATAACAGGGGTCACTTCTACACTTCTTTTGTCCTTTTGCTGCGTTTTTTTTCTTCTTTTCTCTCACAGATCTCTTCTCTTTCAGGGATTTCTTCTTATTCATTTCTCATCACTTCTTTCCATTACATCTTAAATCCATTATGCCCCTCTTTCATCTTACCCCTCTCCAATCTTACACACTTGCCGGATATATACACATGGGAATTGGGAAGACGCATATACATAAAATAAAGACACACAAACACACACACACAGGACCGTAAATCCATCTTTCCCCAGTGACAGAAGTGAAATATTCCACTCATTTTAAATGTATGAACTGAGACCGAGCTGTATATGTGTGTACACACAGACACTACTTGTGCACTATAGATGTTTGGAGGGTCCTAAACATGTGTCGAGCTGTGTGCCATCAGTGAATGTGGAAGGGGGCAAGGAGAAATAAATAGATATAGAGTAAGTAGAATAAATAAAAGTGAATAGTTGTTATATTTCTCTTCCCATTCTATCAAAAGCAGAATTGTCTCAGGCCGACCAAAGAAATCTCTATTTTCTTCTTGAAATATTCTTTTGATACATCACATTGCAAAAATGCAGCAAATGAATGCATGTACGGCTTTCAACGAAAATCAGACAACTAAAAAACAAAGGTTTCCGACTACTCTCCAAAATGCCCTCCAGAGAGAATTAAAACACAGCTCTGGAAGCAAACATAAATAGAGACATGGCCTTGTGATGTCAAATTTAAGTGCTTTATATAAACTTGAAGTCTATTAATATTCACGCCGAAAAGCAGCATCAAAATAAACAACTGTACAAAAGGAAAGGATTATGCTCTCATCACAAACAGGGCTTTCTTTCTTCTTTAAAATCCCACAAATTGCAAGGACGAAATGCTACAAATTACGAAAACAGGGAAGTGCTACCCTTGCAAAGAAACTTCAAATCTTGAACTTTGGTAATCTATATATTTTTTATTCTTTTAAACATTATCCCCTTCAAGATCCCATCAAGATGCAGCCTCTTCAACCGGCCTGCACTTTTAGGGTCACCTTCTCTTTGCCGTGATGTCTTTAACTTACTTGTTGAATGAAAGGAGGGAGAGAAACACTGAATCAGAAAGAGGACGCAAAGACAGACGGATGGAGGGATGATAGATAGAGGAGTTGATATTGTCAGTCCCCTCAGGTCTTTTTGATAAAGATCAAACTTGACTTTTACACTCAGATCATGTTCAAGTCGGGAGCCTGGAGTCAAAATCAATCAATCAAATGCTGATAAGAGATCAGAGGGCCAGAGAAACAAATGGTGGAATGGCCCTTGAATGCCTGCCTCTAAATATGGATGCAAACCCTTTCTTTAAATGAGATTCAGCCCCATGAGATGCTACTGACTGTTCAGATTTTACCGGAACTTTGCCTACCACAAGCATTCATGGTTGTTTCCTCAGAGGAGCCGATTTCTGTGACCATGCATGCAGCAGTCTGATTAGTCTCATTAATGTGAGGATTGAATGTTGTTTGCTAGTGTTTACTGCTGCGACTGGCAAATAGTTATTAAGTCTGAATATAATTGATGCAGGAGATGAAATATTTATGAAAGCTTTCTCAGTGAAAGATGAATCCTAATGTGGAAAAGCAATTAAACACCGCCATAATGAAAATGTTACACTTCCATGATGCATGATCACATTTGGTATAATGTTGTCAACAGATGACCAGGGTAGCTGCCGATCACTTATTTTAAGAAGCTATAGGGAGTGATCATGATTTGACTACCATCATTTCATCCTGGTCCTCCTTTTTCTGACTTCTTCCCAACTTTTCAATCTTTTAGAGACTGATCATATAAGGAAAGCAGATCTCCCCTCTCTTCATTACTGCATAAAACTTCAATGGCAGATGAATGTAAAAAACAAACAAATTCATATTGCTTTTACACTTTCACCAAACTCCTGAAAAAACTTCTGATATTTTCAGGAGACACTGCACGTGTGAGTGCAAACAGCGGAATTGTTCACTCTCATTTCTATCAGGAGTTTCTCCTGTCAGCCCCCTTGTATTTTTTTTTCTGCGGAAAGTCCGAGTGAGCTGATGTGAGAACATAATCAGAAGAATTCAACTCAAGCGAGTGAGAGAGGTTGGTGAAGTTTATTCCCTGTGATCTGTGCACAACCACAGACTGTAAGCACGTTACCGGTAAACTCTCTGTGCATATAACTTAACTTTATGTTTTCTGTTCACCAGTATTTTTTTCAACTCTTTTGGGATATTCTGATTTGGTCAATATACAGATAGCATTTATATAAATAAATCTAATTATAACGTCCTGTCCGAACAGAATAGTCCCCCACTGTGAGGTCAGAAGTCCTCCAAATACCTCTAGAAAAGTTCAGGAGAGCATATGTGAAAACAGCTTAAGTGGTGGCCAAACATGTAACAAAAGATACAAAACATCAGATAAAAAAGGAACAAAGAAACACTTTGTGGATTTGGATGATTTAAAAAAAAAAGTTTTGTTCTAATTCTTTTTTTGTAAGACACAAGAAGTTCCAAGTTAGAGCAAGAAAAATAATCAAAAGGTGTGAATATGGCTGACCTCCTATTCATCTCGAGGACATTGCTTGTTCTTTTTTAAAGCACTTGTAAGCACTGTTGTAGTCTACAGCAGTAAAAATTTAGAGAAATTTAGAAATTTGTTTGTCTGTGATAACTTCGTTTTGAATCTGTCTGGTTAAATACTTTTTTTTAACTTTCATCTATAAAGTTGAACAATTTTAAAATTTAAAATTAAGCTTTTCACTCATCTGACATTTATAATAAAAAAACCTGTACTTTTCTGTTGTTTTCTAAAAAAAACACCTGATTTACAGCCTTCATTAAAGGCAAATTTGTTGAAGCAAACATCTAATATTCACAAGAGGGTAAGCAAGCATAAATTAACATAGTTATTTTCTCTAAACACATACTTTTATTTCAATTTTGTTAAAAAGACCAAACATGTAAAGCAAACAATCTGTGAACTACAGTCACCTTGTTTTGTATTTTTTTGCTGCCTTACCATAGCAAATCTTGATCATTATTGGATTTATTTAATGCCACCAGAAAATAAGAAAAATTGATTACATGACTTTGTTTTATGTGATTGTATTTTCAACAGAAAACATGTGTAACTGATTTCTCTAGGGGTTTTGACTGGTTTGTCATTAGTTAAATATAAGGGCTGTGGTAAGAAACATAGATACAGTTCTTTGTTGTATCTGTAGCCAACATTAATATTAATATTAAAATGTCCACATATTGGTGATTGACATAGCAAGCCCTGACCTCTGACTGGATTGAAGTTAACCACTTAGTTGCACCAGCTTCTAAACGATCTAAAAACGTTTATTTGAAGATGTTAAAGGAGTAAATTCAACAAAGTGTGCACTGGATTGACTGTAAGCTTCCTGCTGGGTAACAGATGAATAAACGCCCAAATGGAAAATGTATCCAGCAATCCTACTGACATCAACGTGTGTCTGTCTACAATAGTACACTTAGAAAACCTCCCAATGGAATTTAAGGTTAGGAGTGGACAGATTGAAATAAGGTCATCACTTCTTTAACACCAATTTTATTTCGTCCAATGTAACTTTTCCTGCTTCAGTAATAATTTATTTGTCCAGGTCCTTTAGAGTTCAGCTACAGTTCAGGAATTCAATCAATTAATTAGATTATGGATTTAATTAATTGTGCCTGATTGGTGTCTGGTGTGTGGTTCCTGCTTTTGTTTATTCTAAAAAAGCAAGTGTTTGAGTTCTACACCTTTTACCATTTACCATTGAATTTATTTTAATTCCTTTCGCCCTCTTCCATATTTAATTAGCCTACGTTTATATCTTCTCTGGAGGCCCTATAGAAACTCTCTGGTATTGTAAGTGTAAATGAAGGTAAAATAAGCACTTTCATATCTCAGGCAAGAGGGAAAAAAACAAGCACATCACATATTGTAAGTGCAGAGGAGAGGAGGAAAAACAGCAGGAGTGAGGAGACGTTGGGGATGAGGGGAGTGAAGTGAAATCTGAAGTCACATGGTAGCATGTTCTTGGATGAAGAACGTGTTCGCTGGTCCATGTTCTGAAGAAAATGATTACACGTGGGGGCTGTGTGTCTCTGTGTGTAGGGTATGAATCTCTGTGTTCCTGTGCACTTTCATGTCCCTGAACACATGTATGACTCTCAATGTATGTTGTATGACTGTGGGTGATGAATATCTATATTTAACACAATGTTTCTCTGCGTGCTGCACAAACAAGTGCTCTGATTCCTACATACTTCAAAGGGGATGCATCTCAAGGCTTGCTTTATTGTCAGATTCTGCCTGTAGGATGTCACTCATATGCCTTATCTACCATCTACATACCCTGTTCTTAAAATAAAAAAATAAAAAAACTACTTCAAATAGCTCACTACTTCCCTTGCTTAGATGAATCAGAAAAATGTATAATGTAATTATAGTATGTGTTGTGTATGTCTTGTTTACATATGATGGTGAAATCAGCAAATGCTCTTTTTTATGATGTGTCAATGAAATACAATTATCAGTGGGTGGCATACAAATTAAAAAACAGAAGAAATGGCTGGTCTGAACTGTATTACCTCCACTTTTCTTATTTTTTTCCCATTTGTATATATATTTTCATTTATGCCAGTCCTTATTCATTAAAGCCAAAAAAACACTTGGCTAAAGGTATACGGTATAATCTAGATGTGTAAATCAGGATTGACAGATGTTGAGTGAAGCTGAACAAGGTCAAAAGGAAAAAGACAGGAAGAGGAGGAGATTCCAAAAAAATGAAAAGAAAAACAATCAACAATAATCACGCTGAGATCGACTCACTTACCACACACCCACAACACACAGATGCACATGCACTCAAATGCACTGTTCTAAGTGCTGTGATAATCTGTAATTCTGTCTCATCAGCACAATATCAAACTGCCTTCAACATCACGCTAAATAATACATCACTCACTTCCTCACTCTGTTCCACACACACACATGCACACATACACTCATGTATAGTATAGTGCTGGTGTATGAATTAGTTATGGCCTGACAGTCTTCAGAGGAAGGCGAAGAAATGTTCAAGTCCAACAATCACATCAAAGTGTATCCCTCGGAGCAGACAGACTAAAAAGAATAGAGTCACACCATGGTACCTTTGCCTTGCCGAATGCAAAATTCCTTCCTATAGAGCGTTCAAAGAATGAACCTTTTTCATGGATCCCTGTTGCATTATGAGGAAATATTTCGTAACAAGGTTTTTGTCTTGGATCCCACAGGACAACATGTAAATCCATCCTGTCGCTCAACCTTTCTTACAAATTCATATTCAGCTCCAAGATGAAGCAGCAAGCAGGTGATACAGGGCAGTCCAAACAGCCTCCAGCTCCTCTTGGGCTCCTGAGGCAACAGTCCCAAGGCATTCCCAGACCAGGGGGGTTACAAAAAGCCCAGGAGCATATTCCCGGTCTGCCCTAGGGACTCCTATTAGTTTTATGTACCTGTAATAACCCCAAAGCAAGATGACCTTGAGGCTTTCTTGTCAGATGTCCAAATGATGTCTTCTGATTTCAATGCAAGGAACTGTGAGCTTCTTCCAGCTTTCTTCCTAAAGGAAACCAAGCTTGTCTGTGATCTTTTTCTTAGAGTTTCAAACCTGATGCTGTTCAAAAGTGAAGGGTTTGTGTCTATTAGTAAATCCAGAGTTTCACTTTGGCTTGTGTGCGAAGCTGAATTCATGCATTTATTTTGATCTTATTCTCCGATTTATTCTAACTGGTACTGGTTGAAGTTTTTGTCTGAATAAGTAGAAATTCATTCATCTGTGACACATTATTGTTTTGTTTTTTTTACATTAAAGTTCATTCATTGGCATTATCAGGACACACATGTTGTTTTATGTCCAATTCGAAGAAACGATCAAATGTGTGACTTAAATCTGTGATTCATGAGGTTTGCTTCATGTTTTTATGGATTATCTGTAAAAAAAAA
Source organism: Labrus bergylta (assembly GCF_963930695.1). Taxonomy (NCBI): domain Eukaryota; kingdom Metazoa; phylum Chordata; class Actinopteri; order Labriformes; family Labridae; genus Labrus; species Labrus bergylta. Next base: position 20,759,671 of record NC_089213.1, on the reverse strand, counting down.
CTTTTGATTAAGAAAAAATGAGAGAGGGACAGAAAGAGACAGAGATGGACCCACACACACATACAAAAAAATTAAGAAGTGGGACCTATGATTTGCAAATGTCTTAATTAAGTGGTTCACGTACATTGTTTCACTCAGAATATAAAGTTGTGTCTGTAAACTTAAAAAAGACTTCCATGACAATCATAAGCAGGTATCTTTCTCTGTTCTTGTCTAAAAATGTATAATGACAAAGCTTATGTATTACCTGCGTAAATCTAAAATCTGAATTGGCTCCAGTAAAAGATTAGACAGAAGGATTACACGGACTAAGTCTGACTTGCCAAAAACCGGATGGATCATGCCTCTGAGGAAATCTCCTGTTGCTTGGTTACATTTACAGCCCGGCTGTGAGTCGTGGATAGTATGACACTCTGAATATAGAGAGAAGATCATCAGCATTATTTCTATTTTAGAAAATGCAAAGTGTGGTCCTGCTTCTCTGTCTCACTGCCTCCCACCCCAAGCCCACCCCACCCACACACACACACACACACACACACACACACACACACAGCTGTAAGAATCAGCAGCAGGGCCTCTTGAGATAAGTTCACTGGATGCTTTTACTGAGAGAAAACTGGGACGGGAGTAACTCAATCTGTAAGGACTTGGGTTGGGAACCTGAGGGTCTGCCGGTTCAGGTCCCGGTACGGAACAAAGTATAGAAGTTGGTTTGGTAGCTGGAGATGTGCCAGCTCCCTGTGTAGCACGCCCACTCTGACATCTCTCCTGTGTAAAACCAGAATTTCCCCTTGGGGATGAATAAACTATACAAAATCAAAAAAAGAATAATAATAAAAAGAAAATCTTTCTATGTCCCACACAAACACGTGAACATGAGATAAGCAGCAAGAAGAAATTCATGCCAGTAAATAAATCTGGGACAACTGCTTGGATATACAAACAACAACAACAACACACACACACACACACACACACACACACACACACAGCACCACAAACACATTCAGATCTAGAAATGTATGCACACTCAGACCAAAGATGTGTGAAGTCTTCAACCAAGGCACTTTGCAAACAGTGATATTGTCATTATGGGATGCTCTAGACACATACATAAACAAGATGAACACCCACAAACACAAGGGTAATTAATCGAGAGGGTTTGCTACACTGGGTGTTTCTGTTTTCACCGACAAAAAAGGGAAGTGTATTATTTTTGGCTCAACCTGCCCAAAACAAAAAGCAAAGTGACACCTGGTTCACCAGCTTAATGTGCCGTGCTTATCAAGAGATGGCTACACTAGCTTTACATTGGCAGAGCGACACAGCGGCAAAGCTGTGCAGCCATCGAAAAAACAAGAGAAGTCAGAAGTGGGGGGGCATTTGGCACACATCCAAAAGGATCAGGAAGTTATTCAGAGAGACACATCCTCAGTCTGCAAAACCTGCAGCTAATGTGCAAATCACATCAAACTTGATGTAGCATCAGCTGGATCACCACCCAGCGCTTTACACCAAAGCAAAGGTAATGCATACTAACTGAATGATATCAGTGGCAAGGTACCTGATGAAACATTGAGTTTGTCAAGAATTAAATATAAATCTGTAACTAATCACTTTGTTTATTTATTGTTTATTTCAGGTAATATCACTAAGACTGAAGTTGTGTGGCTTTGACCGAGTTCCCCATAGACTGTATCGGGTTTTTGCACCAGAACAGATTTTGGATCACATGACAGCTCTATTTAAAGTGCTAGTCAAAACTCTCAGGGCACTGTTTTTCAGAATGACCTCCAGCACTATAACGCAGGATTTCATTAATTGAAATTCATGATGATACATGATGCTGTATTGTTAAATTGGCACAACTTCCTGAACAAAAGACACAATTTCTTTAATGTGAACACCCCGTACCTGTGAATAAGAGCCTTTATTGGTGCTTGTAATTCAGAAAACTTCTCTGATAACGTATTCATTTTCTTTCCACAGTCTCAATTAAAGTGTAATGTTTTTTGTAAAACCCTCAGCAGTGCTGCCTTGGTTATTATACATTCTGTGTAAACACTGTTTTTTTTAATCCAGGATCAACGTCAATCTACTAAAAAGTTAGTACACGACCATGACTGCATCTCTGAACATTAACATTGCAAAATCATTTTCTAATAAGTCATGAGTGTTTCATTAGAAAGTTGAGAATTCATATATGCAATGCATAATGACTGTGCACTTTGTCAAACCTGTTTTTGACATGTCAGTGATCTGCACTGAATATATCAAGGACTTACATAACTGTGAACTTATTTGTTGTGTTGGTTTGCTCGGTGTCGTGTGTCTGCTGTAGACAGTTTTGTTCTCTACTGTTTTATTCTCCAGAACTAACTGCCTCATTGAGGACATCAAAGTTTGTCTTATCAGAAACTAATCTGAATCTTAAATGCACACAGGACATGGTGCTCATACTAGTAGCTTCTAATTTTAACCATAATTTCAACCATTCCTATCTCTTCTTTCATCTGTGAGAATGGTGTCACGCTGTTAACTCAGGCCCTGAAGGAAGAGGGCAAAAGGGGGATGCATTAGATACCCCTGGAAGAGGCCAAATCCCCTCCAGAAGTAAATCAAATGTTTTGTCTTTGATCAGGTTTTCATGCGCCTTGGGTAAAACAAAACAAATATAAGAAGATTAATTCATATTAAATACTATTTTTTAACTCAATGATCCAGTGTTTTGTATGAAACATCTTTGCCATTAATCTTTTTCTGTTCTTGCTGAAGTAAAATGATATCAAATTAAGGTTAAAATTAGCTACACTGATGATGTGACATCACAATATCACTACAACTTGTCTCTTTCCCTGTCCTTGAACTTCTATAACAGAGAGATTCAAGTGTGCAGCTATTTTGTGCAATGCTTTCCTCTCTCCAGATTTGGAAATTTCGACAGCCTCCAGTGTTAAAGAGGAATGAACTTGTCAACCATAAAGGACTTATTTCCTGTGCAGTGTGAAAGGAAGTTTAAAAAAGAAAAAAAGGCAGTTCTCCTTAAAGCTTTCTGAATAGTGTCTCAAAGGAATTGAATTGAAAATAGAGCATGCAATCACATCAACACAAAAAGGTATAACGCTACAGATGTAAGTCCAAATATTTAGCATTTATAATCAGTAAAAACATGTAATAGCTTTAGTTTAAAAAAACAGTTGATTATATAGAAAACATCTCCATTGCAAAAAGTGTCATTGATATGAACACGGTACATTCATAGACATTCTAAAGTCTCTAAATCCACTTGTTAATTCATTCAATTTTTAATTTATACAATGATTTGAAATGTTGAAAATAAAATAAGAAAAGACACATAGCATTGTGTGTTTAGAGACTCTGTAGTGTAGTGATTTATGTACCGTATTTTCCGCACTATAAGGCGCACCGGATTATAAGGCGCACCTTCAATGAATGGCCTATTTTAGAACTGTTTTCATATATAGGGCGCACCGGATTATAAGGCGCATAGAATAGAACGTGTTTACAACTGAACAAGGCTGGGAGATATTGTGAATATATAAATATAAATACGTATAAAACGTAACGTATAAAACTACAAAAACAAAAGTACATAAGACGATTTCCCCAAATAATAAATTATTTCTTTGACGTTTCTCTTAACTCTCAAAACGTAGTTTTATACGTAGTGCATTCACAATAACTCAACGTTGTTCAAACGTTAATGTGCATATTCACAATCCCCTATCTCCCAGCCTTGTTCAGTTGTAAACACGTAAAAGAAACACAGTCTGATACCGCTAATTCAAACGTTAGTGCATAACTCAACATTGTTCAGTTACGTATAACACGTAAAGCTCACTTTTTCAGTTCATTCCCCGTCCACGAATCCCTCGAATTCTTCTTCTTCAGTGTCCGAATTGAACAGTTGGGCGAGTACGGCATCCAACATGCCCGGCTCCCTCTCGTCATTATCCGAGTCAGTGTCGCTGAGCGCCGTGTACAACCAGTATGGATCAACCAATTAACCAATTGATCCATATATAAGGCGCTCCGGATTATAAGGCGCACCGTCGTTTTTTGAGAAAATGAAAGGCTTTTAAGTGCGCCTTATAGTGCGGAAAATACGGTAGGTAAAATGTGTCAACCAATTATAAATATAGGTTGAAGGCAGTGTTTTTTCCTTGGAGCCCCTCTTACTTACTAATAAAAGCTGAGCACCCCCAGGACCCACACAAAAAAATGTAACAAAAATGTACATACATCTTAGATGTTACTATTATAACCTGAATTAGAGGTGTGGCTGACTAAGTAGCATGATATTTTAAAATGAATAAAAATGTATTGTTCCACCATTTAATCTACACCACGTGTGTTGAGATTATTGTAGTTTGTATGTGTAAAACTACTTCTGACAACCTCAGAGCAGACAGGGAATGCTCCAGACTGCTCCACAGTCTCTCATAGTGGTTTGTTATTTACTTTGTTCCCTTCATTCAACAGATACAAACACTAAAGTACACAGGCACTCTCTTACCTTCATAGTTGAGTTTGAAGCCGTGTGCAGAGACGGCAAAGTCGCTGGTCAACCTCAAAGAGAAGACATTTCCGGTACTGGTGACAGGGGCAGGAACCTGGAAGCCTGTTAGCCTGTACAAACACAGAGAAGAAAGTGTTGACATTATCAACATATCACAAGACCCATTAAGCATCAGGAGAGAAAAAAAACATCAGCCCTTCTTTTGTTGACCACATAAAAGGACATACAGCTTGTTAACATATAGCAGCAAGGGGATTAGCATATTGATATATTTTACATTTACCAATTAAACCAAAGCATCAGTAGAAGGATGAAGAAGACATTTGAAACAGTATTAACACAACTGACATCTTTTATTTAACCTTTTGTTTACTGGTTGAAAAATTCCAAAAGCTGAAAATCTTTTGGAATTTGTGATTTAGTCAAAAACCTGAGCAATTTACAGTCTGTTGTCAATCTGCGTTAAACTTTCAGACAATAACAAGTAAGCTTTAAATACATCTTTTGTTTGGTGAAGCTTTGGACAAGAAGTTTGCATTCTTTACACAAAATGCACAAAAACTACTCTGCTGTGTTGCATGTGAGGCATACAGAATGCCTTCTTGTTGTTTGTCTAACTATTTTTACACCCCATGATTACACTCCAATTTCGAAGGTTTCCTCTCACCATTACTGCTGCCTGGTGCAGGGCCTCTGAGGCAGAGCACAAACAGCTTTCCGTTATTTGAAGACGTAAAGAAAGGCTGCACTAAAACACACTTCTCAATAGGGGCTTTTAATCAAAGTGTGGCCATGAGCATGGTGAGCTGTTGTCATCTTACCAGTAATACCCAAATGGGTTTGTGTAAAGACAGGTGCACAAAAAAAAAAACAGGAGTCAAATAGAAAGGCAGGGTGCCTTTAATCTTTACTACACATGTTTGAGTGTGCCTTCCAAACAAAAGCTACCCCATACATGCCCAGTTGTGTCTTAAGCTTGTCGATTCCTCCTAATTAATGGAGGCAGAAGAGAGGAGGAGGAGGAGGAGATGGCTTTTTTTTCCCAGATATGGCAAATTGCCAAACCTTCCTCCTGCCACTGCGACATTTTCTGTTGTCCTCCAGCTACACTTTTTCCTTCTTATTGTGCTTCCTCCTGCCTTCTATCTCCTCTTCATCCTTCTCTGCCTCTTTCCTTAATCTACCCGTACCATCATTTTCTCTGGCATTGAGTCACACAACTTCTTCTTTTTCTTCCTACTCTTATACACTACCTTCCCACTTTCCTCACTTCCCTCTGTGGCATTTATCCACCTCAATTTCTCCACCTGCTCTTTAGTGCTTCTTCACCTGTTCCTGGCATTCACACAGCAACCATATTTTAGACTTCCCCACCACACTTTACTTTGCGAACCTTTCTTCCCTTTTCACCTCTGTCCCCTATTTTCTACTCTCTCTCTCTCTCTATGTTATTGTTTCTACTTTTTCTACATTACTTTTCTTTTGAACCTACAGTATATTCACTTTTATTACTCTTCTCACTCTATACCCAGCGTTTCCCTCTGAATTCTGTATGCCCCCCCACTCTGGGTGCAATTTGCTTTGGATTAAAATAAAATGACAAATGGTAAAAGAACAGTAAATTAAGTGGTTTCAGTTTGTGTTTGTGTATCTCTTATACTATTTAAAGTACACAGGATGTCCACTGAGGGAGGGCTATAACCAAGTGGCTACTGACAGCTGTTGGTTTTTGTAAACACATAAATCATCTTTGAGGGCAAATTTGTAATCTGCTTCTTTCACCCCTTTCGTGCCCCTCGGTTTCACTCATCTTTTCTTTTTTCATAGAAGAAATGCACTTTCTCCACAGGCAAGAAAAAAAAACTTTTTCACTTCATGTACAACCAAAAAACTGCAGACTAACTGGCTATTGCTTCTATTTTTCTCCAATGAGAAAGGATGCTAGCTTTATCCATAGCCAAACAAAACATCCATAGCTTATAACCATAATGAATGTAAACTTTGTCCTATGACCAAATTAATGAACAAGCTATTCAGTTAGTTTGTTCTTTTTTGATGCATGCTCATCCGTAAGAATTGTGAGGGCCTTATTTTGTGTTTCCTTTCTCCTTAGATTGCCGTATATTTCATAATACAAAGGCACTTGAGGAATCTTTAGAAAAAAAAACTAGCAGAGGAGACATATTCAACCCTCTAGTGAGAACATTTCTAATGTATTAAGCTCTCCAATACTGCATTTTTTTTTGAAAACCCACCCTCTCTCCCTGGCCTTTATCTACTCATCCTCTCAACTCTTATTCATCCTTTTCCCTCTACCTCGCTTTTATCGCTATATGGACATACTTTATCCCTCTTGTCTCATCCTCTCATCTCTCAGCTTCCTCTTCATTTCTTTCATCCTCTCACCTGCCATTTTTCATAATGCATTCATTGTTCGTCCTGTCCTGACCTCTCATATCTGTTTTTTTCCATGTTCTCCTCTTTCTTTGCCACCACCAGATCCTCCTCCTTGTTCTGCTCGTAAATTGAATTTATTCCAACCTGTAGGTGCATCTTTTCACAATTATGCTAACAAACGACCTTTCTGTGCTTCAGCCCTTCATGCATGCCTCCTCCTCTCTTCAAAATGTTGCCATTGTTTTTAGCTTCCTCTCTCTCTTTTGGTCAGCCCTTTAGATCTTCTTGATGCTCATTTCTTAACTGACTAACTCCCTTTCTATTTCTTCATTGTCTCACAACTACTCCCAATACCACACAAAGAACAAATGGCGGCCAAATTCGTAAAAGCCTCAAACCATCTCTTTAATCTCCCCCTTTGTTCCCTATATTTATCTTATCTTTATTTGTAAGTTTCTGTTGCCTTCCTATTTTTGGTTCTCTCCTCTAACATCCCCTTTAATATTTTTTCTTTTTCTTTATCTTTTAGCCTCATATTTGCATCCTTTTGGTATTTCTTTTTCACGTTCATTGATGCAAGAGCTGCCATTGTGTTTGTAGCTTGTATAGCTTTGCAAACAAGATGTATTCTACCGAAAGCCATTTAAGAGAAAATGGAAAGGAAGGAAAAAACAGTGAATGTGTTCTTGGTATTATGAGGAGCTGCTTGATAAAACACAGCCAGCATAAAACAGCAAATACTGTGATGGGTAAATAAATCTTGAATCATTCCCCTTTTTCCTACGCTTCGTCTAAAATATCTTATTTGTAATGCTTCACACCTACAGAAACAAACTTTCAGCGCATATGCACACACAAAGTACACACTTTTTATATAAAAAAAAAAAAATCATCTCTGCATTTTTGTGTTTTGAGATTCACAAGGTGACGCCAAAGTACTTCTACAGAAACTGAAAGACAGATAGAACAGTGGGTGCCTGATGTTCAAGGTCTATTGTTGTGGGAGAGTGTGCACTTGTGTACATGTATACTTGTGTATGTATGTGCATGTGTGTGAGAGATGTATAGAGTTGAATCAAATTAGCAAGTGAATGAAGAACTAGCTAATATCAACAGAGTGCTTTCCCTGCTCTGTCTCTCACACACACACACACACACACACACACACACACACACACACACACACACACAGAGCCCCTCTCTCTGTTTTACCTCATCTCTCTCCCCTTCCCTTGTATCTGATGGTCTCTTTATTGCCAGCAGGCTGAAGATATTTTTCATTATTAATACTGCATTATTACTGAAAAAGAAATAAGTGGGTTGAAGATATGAACTGTAAAAAACAAAAAAATATATATATATATCACAGTTTAGGCTTGGTGTTGAAAAACTAGTTCTCAAATTGAATTACATCTGAACTATATTTGAACTGCACTGTCAAATTGCATCAATCAATTATTTGATTCTTCAAACAGACATTGACACACCTTTGACCTTGAGTCACAGCCTCAGCTCACTTCTCATAATCATCTCAGATTTAAGAGATTGAGACATCAGTTTAAACACACTTTTAGCAGGTAGACCCACTGTAATGGTGATGCTAATTGGTGCTGCGCTAGACTAAAGAGACACTGAGCCAAGCCATTTCAGCACATAGCCTATCATTGTAAACATTGACACGAGAAGGAGGCGGAGCTCTGTGGTCAGTGGGTGTGCAGGACCGCCGGGTTCTGCTCATACAGTGAGAGTGGAAAAAACACAAGGATTCAATTGAAAAAATAGTTTCTGTCACAAACCCCTCTTTTAGCCTACAATACTTTTGATCACTGTGGCCAGTAGGTTGCACAAATTCACCCCCCACTGAACTAAACCCCCACATTTGGCGGGTGGCAGATGCTATTTTGTAACTCTGGTCAGCACTGATTATGTCCTATCCTTGTAAAGGCAAAGTCTGAGAATCTTAGAAACTCTACTGATATTATTTGACACAGTTAAGCACATCTGAAGCATTTTTATCTAAGTTGATGTCATCCACATTAAGGTCAATTTTCTTTTTTAAATAGAGTCAGAATAAATGTGGAAAGGAGCTCAGTGTTAGAGTCTGTATGTTAAAAGCTGCTTATTTCCCCTAGGCTAGTGGGAGTTTGTGTAGTCTGTCAGTCCCTAACCATAAAAGCAGCAGCACCAAGTGACCCCAGGCATGTTAGTCTCTGAGCAAGAGCAAGTGTGTACATCTGTGGTTGTGTGTGAAATGGTGTTAGTGTATTTAAGTATTTTTTTATTGAGTTGATACTGACCCCATGTCTGACTCCCCACACCAAAATGCTCTTAACCTCCTCCTCCTCCTGCAGTCCCTTCTTCCTGTTCCTCTGTCTATTCTTGCCTGTCCCTGCTTTTTCCTGACTCTTTCCACTTAGACGATGTTTACTGTGTCAATTTCCTTTTCCCAACAGGCAGGTAGCTTTCTACATGTAGAGGAACAAAGCCCTTCCTCATGTCTCTCGTCATTCTATTTTCTAACTATTCCCATTGTCTTTAATAGAGACAAAAAAAATGTAATTCTCTACTTTTAGCTTGTTTTCAGATTAGAGTTCATGATTATGTTATTTCGTGAAAGACACCTAACAAACCAAATAGATAATAAAGCATTGTGCATTTTATATAACTCAATGATTCATCCATATCAGAACTACTGTGTTGAAGTATGGGGAAATGCTATGGGGAAATAGGAAGGCATAAATGTTGATGTTAATCTTCTTTAGGCTACAATGGCTGTGAATGTTCAGTTTCCTTTGGCTTGAAAAAGGCCACAATAAATATAAGTATAATCATGTTGTTGTTTTTTGTTAAAGGCTTTATTCACACTTAATTGTAATAGAACTCAAATAACTCTGAGTCATGACCGTCTACAATGGGTGTAACACCCGAGTCCCACTGTCTGTGATGTTTTCAGAGTCCTATCTTCAGTTTGTTTACATCGCCGGGACGGCCAGCTGACTCCTCCCCTTGTGTATAAAAGTTGTTTAATTGAGGGACTAGAGAAAAGAAGAATAACATACTGTACTCACTGCTTAACTGTGTTTCTAGATCACGCTCATTTCAGGTAAAGTTACATGCAGTGTGAAGATACGAGCATAATAAAGATCGCTAGTATTAGCATGCTAGCACAGCAATGCAGCGCAAGTTGTTTTGGTTTCATGCTGGTGCTCAAGGGTGACATCTGCTGGATCAAAAAATTGCATATAAAGCCTTTAAAGATAGTTGAATGCGAATAACAAATAAATGCATGTCATTAACTTTTCTGTCATTCCAAGCTTGTTAGTATCTATGGAAAAAAACGTTTTTGACGCCTTCTATTTTTTCCCTAACCCTAACCCTAAACTGGACCAATTTACAAAAAAGCTTTTCCAAGTTAAATTAGCATTGAAAGTGAATCCCCTTTTATATAAAAAACATATTTACGTAAGGTGACCACCTTACATGGCCACCTTAGCATCAATATTTCACACGAGCGAAATGACACCAGAGACGTCTCTCTCCATTGGTCTCTCAGATGGATGAATAGGAAAATAAATAACAAGCTATTCTAAAATAATGCCCTAGCTAGAAAATTGCATTCACAAGTCAGGGACGAAAATGGGGTAATAGTGACCTTGAACCTCAACCACAAAAACTCTAATAAATACTGCCAGTATAGCATGGTGAGTCAAAGAGCAATGTGTGTGATGCACGTATTCCTTGACTATCATCAATGCTCAACCCTTTGTGTTTTTTAAAGGGAGACTTCAGGTTATCAAGTTCTTCAAATCAAATTCTAAAATGTTTATTCCATAAAAAAGTTATTTGTTGGTCAAAATAAGATACATATTGATATACATTAAATTAAAGAAAAAGCATCTTCCTCTATGAAAAAGGAAATCTGGTCTCCCCCTTCCCACTCCTCCACTTCATGTCAGAAGATTTATTTCCTCTGCTCATGTTCAAAGTTCAGGGTCTGTAGTGAGTGATTGATTAACATCACTACCCTGAGTGACACACACACACGCACACACACGCGCACGCACACACACAGACCACAGTCATTTTTCAGGTTACACCGTATATGGTCAATAGTCACTGACACAAACACACACAGACCACGGTCATTTTTCAGGTTACACCCTATGTGGTCAATAGTCACTGGTGTGTCTTGTAAATCAGTCATTCTTTACCCACCCTGAATTCTGTGTGTACTTCAGTACGACTATATGTGTGCAAATGTGTGTGCTCTTTTGTTTTAAGGGGTCCTTGACCGTGGTGGCATGCTATCCATTAAATTAGTCACTCACACACACACACACACACACACACACACACACACACACACACACACACACACACACACACACACACACACACACACACTCACAAATTCTGAAGATACTGATGCACATATGCACACATATGCACACAGGTCGCCCTTACACCCCACTCATTGACCTGCACCATTCATCACAGATGGGGAGTGGAAAACAGATGCATTTTTTAGCTCAGTATGGGATAAAAACAAAAAAACACAGCGGCAGTGAAAGAGAAGCATTAAACCGAACCCTGAAAATTGAATAAAAACCCTGTCCTATCTGTTGAGGTGAGGGAAACCTGAAATACTAATCTAATGACATTGAATAAAAATATGAATTCACAAAAAACTCTAAGCAAACCTCTTGACAGCTCATATGCATATGCTTGGACGCATAAGTTGGGTCAGAAACAGCTAATGTATTAATTATGGACGAAGTCTGAGTGAGTTCACCCATTACTGCAGGTAGACTTGGAGTCCCATTGCTAGAAATTCTGTCTCAACCTAACTTTCAAGCAGAGTGCTGGAGCTGAGGCTGGTTTTAAGCCTCTTGACAAACCGTTACATCGCACCTGCCCGTCAATCAAGTCAGCTACACGCCTCATTGTGAATAATGTTTATCCTTTTTCAAATCAAAACGGATGAGTTATCAAAAAATTCAAACCTCATACAGTGTGTGCCATCTCTGTGACATGATATAATCTGACTATTCATCTTTTGAACCAGGCTGTAAACAAGGTCAAAGGCATGAACTTCTCCACACAGACTCTGTTCAACAGTTGTTATGAACATTGAACACTCCACTAAATCGAGAGTGTTTTTGTTTGTTAAAGCAAACTAATTATTCCGCTTGGATTTTTGTTGTGGATTTTGAGTTTGTATTGTTGTAATGCAGCGGTGGTTCTAGAGCATGGAATCAGTGATTTGATTCAACAGAACCAAATACCTTATTAACTCAATTAAATGGACTGTAACAAATGTGTATGTGAGATGAAAACACAACATATTACTTTGTGTATATATATATATATATATATATATATATATATATATATACACACACACATATATATATATAGTATATGATGAATAAGTTAATCTATCTTCCAATTAATATTGAACCCTGCCTCCGGTGCTTCTGGAGCCAGCCTCGAGCAGACACTCGACAAACTGTAGGATTTTGCACTTCCGTATTGGGCTTCTTTTTTCAACACCAGAGGTTGCCGCTTGGTCAGAACGAACGAAAACCAATTTACTTCCAGCAGATAGCAATCAGTGCTGCAAGCATGGCTTTTGTCTCACGGTCCATACAGACCCGCAAAAATGCGTGTGTGTTTAGTAAACTTTGCATCAGTGTGCATGTGCAGCCCTTACCATATACTGTATGTCACTTGTGGATCTATCTGTTCATATATGTATGTCAGGCCATTGGTGTGTGCGTCTGTGTGTGTGTTTGTGTCACTTATTGTCACACTTATTGCCACCCAGCAGTGCAAACACCCATCTTCTCCAATCCCCCTTAGCATTGCTGAGATGCCCAGAGATGATAAGCCGTTTTGTGGTGTATCCTGAAGGAAGGGGCACCATCACTTGTGACAGAGGCACCATGGCTGCTCTCAGCTCAACCCAGAGGAGAGACTCTGACTGGGGTTGAACAGTGGATTAACCTCCCTGTCAGCCCCAGAGGTTCTAAGACAAACATGCAGAAACTCAGCCTGACATGAGCTAACTCACATTAAATGCCCAACTGTTATTGTGGAATAGAGAACTGCCAATCATGTTGCCTGTTAATGCATATTTTCAAATATTTTAAACAAAAATGTGGATATTATGCTTTAAGATTTATCTTCATATTCTTTGTTAATCACTCAATTATTACCATCATTGTTAAAGATTAAATCAAAGTTTACAGCTTAAGCTGAAATCGATAATCAAATTCTTTGCCAACACTTTTAATAACTGATTTTTATTAATTTTATAGTTTTTTTGTCACAGCCCTACCGGATTTATAGAGTAGAACTTGGACTTCTTATATCCCATTAGACTTTCAATAGTAACAGTAAACAGAGTCCTTTCATTGTTCAAAAAATAGTTGTTGCTTCCACTATTAAATGATGAATCTTCAGTTCTTACTGCTCCCTCCCTCCCACCGCTTCTGTCTCTCTCTCTCTCTCTCTCTCTCTCTCTCTCTCTCTCTCTCTCTCTCTCTCTCTCTCACACACACACTCTCTCATCTCTCAGGCAGTTAGACAGATAGTGAGTGCTGCCCCCCTGAGCTAAAGCATGTTTAGGCTGCTGGCTAACCTATCACTTACTATTAAACCTGACACGCATACAGAGAAAGAGGCAAACAAACACATGAAGGCAAAGACTGGAAGGGGTGCACACATTAATGTAGGTTTCACAAAAAAACGTTGTTTGCATGCAAGTGCACCTGGATTCTGTAGATAGGTAGAGACAGATTGCATGTCTGCTGGTATTTAAAGGGGAGGTGTCAGGGCTGACAGCACCTTAAAGGGACAGCCAAAAGAGAGATATATATGGATGGATGGAGACCAGAAGGAAAGGGAGGATGAGATGGGATGGAAAGAGACAGAGGGAGAATGTAGGTGGAGAAATATGAAGGGGGAGGACATTCACACACACACACACACCAACTGTCAGTCCCACAAATTGACACAAATGTCAGGGAGGACACATTTCAAAAAATCTTTAATGTTTTTGTAGATGAATATGAAGAAAATAGAACTTGCTGATTTTTGTGATTTAAAATGATGCACAATAGGACCAAATTGTAGGTGGTTATTAATATTCATCTTTGCCAACTTTTGCTGTGTGATGAAGATAATGCTTTAATCAAGAACACTGAGTATCTATAAAGTAGGTGAACAATATCAGAGAAAGTAACTTTCTCTTAACATGTTTGTTGATAACATTCTTGGAATCAGCTTGGACCAGCGCATCAGAAGTTAGGTTCGCTCAGGAGAAAATGGATACTGCCTCCTGTAGGTGTTCATCCTGTTCAGCATGGGCCACACCACCTCTTCTCACAGCCTGACTAAGAGTGACCTGCAGCCTGTTCAAGTATTGGGAGGGTTTTCCCCCTGTATCTTGTAGCATTTTCATGAACTTAGCAAACAGTTCCTCGCCATCATCAACTGTGCCGAATGCAGAATCCAACAGCTGTAAGTAGTCAGTGGGAGAAGCTTGAGGTCTTAACTGTTTCACTATATCAGCTACTGGGGATAGAAGACTACTCTGTGAAGATCAGATATGGCCGGGTCTTTAAGAATGAGCTCAACGTGTGCTCTCCAGGTGTCATAATCCACTTCACTGTTGGGGTGTGGTATCTTACCAGGGAAAGATCGGAGTCTTACAATGTGCTCCACCACTACTCTCTGTATTTCGGGGGGGTTGAGATCATTGCTTCTGAGGTTGGCAGAATTATTTACTGCATATGGACTGTTCCATTTTCCATCAACATAAGGTTCTGTCTCAATCAAGTTTGCTGAAGGTGCAGCAACTGAATACACAGGGGTCTGGACTGCCGTATTATCATTAACAGCCAGGGACTTGATCCTGTCTTGTGTGGAATCCATCGTAGAAGCTGTATCAGCTATCTCATCTGTGGTAGCAGTGCGAGAGACTGTCTTGAGTTTAGCAAGTTCTGTTGAAAGGAGGTCTTCTAATGTCTTCCCAGTTGCTTGTGCAATTGCCTGCAGCTGTTCAAGGTAGGATGCAGTAGTGGTGCTGCTTACCTCAGGTGCATACACATCTGCCAGGGCTCTCAGGTGATAGCAGACTCCCTCTTCAGCATTGGACAGGAATGTGCTTGGCAACGCGTGTTTGAGTGTCTGCATAGCTCTATCATCTGTGTATTCAACAACTACATGTTCGTGAAACTTTGAATTAGGAGCATCGACTCAAACAAATTTAGCGATAGAGCCTTGTTGTTTCAGATGTTCAACTAATTCCTTATCAGATTCTACATTAGGTGACCCATTAATGATTAAAGAGTATTGAACGTTAACATTTGCATATTTTATAGCATCTATTGTAGTTTTAGTATTGTGTTGTCACCAGTGCTAATCAATAAATCCAAATTCTCCTGGCTGGCTCGCCACTTTCTGTAACCCAAGGTTCTGTTTTTGGATACTGAGCACAGATATGAATAAAGTATAAACTTCAATCAAACCTCTATACTGCCAATGAGAGGAATTTCAGCTTGGACCAGCGCATCAGAAGTTAGGTTCACTCTTTTTTCCACTTTAGTTGGTTTACCAGTTAGAATATTCCTGTTTTCCTTTCACAACACAGACAAACATTAGACAATATTCAACAATATGATCACAATAAAACCTTTGTTTTGATCTTTTTGGGGGACCTGGTCCTATTACTTAGTTTAAAGCTGTTTACTTTATGGTACTTTTGGTTTTATTATTATGTTTAGACCTTGTTAATACTAGTTTGTTTTGATTAATGTTTTAAATATTATAAGGGTTAGTTGATTTACTTTTATTTTGAAACCAGGACTTTTATTTTGAAACCTAAATTTGCTCTACAATGGCATTAAGGAAACTTATCACTGTAACCCCAAATATTTCTAGATCCCCAAATCACAAGATGGACAACAATAATTCCAAAAAAACAAACAACAAAGATGTACTCGTGTCCTTATGGTTGTTTAAACCTCTATATCAAAGTCTATAGTCCTACCACCAACATAGTTGGGAAAATAAACTGTTCCTTCCTTTCAGGGTTCGAAAATGGATGGATGGCTCGCCAGACTGCAAACGACCACAGCACTCCAGGGAGGATGAGCAGGTTGCAGACAAACAGGGATCATGGAATCTTTCTTCTCCAACTCACAAAAAAAACCCGGCCTTGACAAAAACAGTTTAAAAGCCGAATTAATGCTTGAACTTTAAATTACACATTAAATATCAACAGCGTTTGTCATCTATGACAAAGGACTCAGATGAAATACAATGTAAAACACACTGTATCTCACATTCTTTTCAATAAACATATTTAACACCAAATCATTTGTCATCTTATTCAAATTAACCTATATTTAATACAGTTAACTTGATCATTAGATTTCAGCGCTTGTACTCTCATTCATAACCATATGTAAACAATTGATTTTTTTCTGTGATCAGCGCCACTTGAACATACTACAACATCAGACTACAAACAATAGCAAGTCCACCGCCAAAACCACAGCCCGCTCGCAGACTGCAGCTCCAACAATGAGCCTCTCACTGCCTACCACCTCCAGTCACAGCACATCAAAGCCGCTCTGACGAACGTTCCACTCACGAGCTAACAAACTAACAAGCTAACTAGCGGTAGCTAACGTTAGCATTTAGCATTACGATCAAGTCTTAAATTAAATTTGACTTACCAAGGGTTTAGTTAAACGAACGGTGCTCTTTAGAACACGTAACAAGGAACACAAATCACTTCAACAACTTTTTCTCATGTAAGGTAACTCCACGCAGCCACCGTCACTCCGTCTCATTCCAAAAAGAACAACTCTCGGAGATTCTGCTCAGACACGGAGAAATGTGGGCGGGTCTTATTTTAGATTGGCTAATTTAGTCAACATGACATTAAGATTGACAGGTGGTTTGACCGATCACATACGTTTATTAGCATTTAATACACAAAACAGTATTTATCAAAGCACCTTTGTTATATTAAAGCTGTCGTTTTACAGATAATTTTAGTTTAATTGTCTAATTAATAATAACTGTTTTGTCACAAGTTACATCAATTTATTACACTATTTTCAATATTTGAATAATAAAAGTGAGAAGATAACGGCACTAGTAACCCTGGGTTACACGGGCTAATATGTTTATTCTATCATGCTGCAGTTTATGCTCCGACACAGACGCATCTCCCCCTCTTCTGCTACGCAGTGGTGAAAATGAAAACGAAACTTGAGAGTAAGTGCGCAAAAACAACTCCATCTCGGTTATATGCAACCGTTCTGATATTTTCTCAAACCGACACGGCATGAGCAACGGTTAACTTATCTACATAGTTTGCACAGTGAAGTTTACATCTCGGATAGCAACACAAGAAACCGTTTAATGAGCCGGAGAGACGTTCACAGTCTGCAGAGAGTCAAACTCAGGAGGAGCTCAGACAGACAGTAATGGGAGATATAACCCCGGTGTTTCAAATGTTGCTGTCAGTGTTTTCTGCTCTCTCTCGGTTTTTAAAAGTTACAAAAAAGCCTCTCCACCCGAAGCTCACCTGTTGTGATAACCGAATTAATAGGGATTATGCTAAACGACGTTAAACGTTGTGTGCAGCAGGTAGGTGAGAGTGAGTAACCATGGTGACTGGTGAAGGCTGCAGAGCCTGTATGAAGCTACAGCTGTAGAAACTCTGCAGGGCTGAAATAGAACAGAAACACAAGAACTTGAAGTCTACATGTTTTTAAATGAATGCATCACTGCGTGTTCCTGATGAACACAAAACGAGGAAACATTACTCAATCATAATTTCAAAGTGGTGCAGACAACCTTCAAATTGTGCATAAATAATGGTCAAATTGAGGGAAAGACATTTCTGGTGCTAAAAATGTTCAGGGGTGAGACCTCCAGACCTCCAACAAAGACATTAATCAAATAGACTAAAATTGTCAGCACAGTTTTTGTGCATTTAAAAACATTATACAGGGAAATAAGTTTGGTTGAACTGGTCAATAACTAGCAAATTAGTCATAAGATCAGTATGAAATAAATCACGTTAAAATCGTGATCGTGATTTTGCCCAAAAAAAATCGTGAGATGATATTTTTTCCATATCGCCCACCTCTACGTACTGGACAACAGAGCTATTTTTTCCCAAGTTGTGAGACTCCTAAATATATCATTTGTACCTCCCCATGAATTAGAATGTTTCTAAGTTCTGGATGTGTAACCAGAGACAACAGCCTCCTTTTTGTCGTGCATTCCTGTGTTGTAGACTTAAATCCTGCTTTAACAATGACTAATAAACCTGCAAAACATACCTGTTCTGCCCTCAGACTCTTGTTCTGGGTAGAAATAATGTTTTAATGTGAAATGAGATTCATCAATAAACATACTCAACTTAGCTTAAAGAGTGTAAAGGCTTGGTTGATAACTCCTGGAAAATGGCTTCTTCAAGGAAATAAAGTAAGGGTTCTTTCTTTAATGTTAGGTTGTAGAGGTCAGCAAGGGGTCGCAATGTCATCTAATCAATTTTTCACATTTAAGACTTCAATAAAAAAAAACCTTGTATCCCTTTGTGTGTCTATTTGAACTGAGGCCTATAACCTGGCCTTGAAGTAATAACTACCTCCTTGACTTGTAAGAGGCAACAAACAACTACACAACGCAGTGGCACACAGCAACACAGTCGAATCTTATACACACAATAGCAAATCACACACACATGCAGAGCAGCAAATGTTGGCAATGCATCAGATACATGTATGCAGCAGTGAATGGTTGAATGTTAACATGGCGTTTTGCCTGAAGGCTTTTGGCACATTTTTCTGTTTATGTGAAACAATTTCTCCAAGATTAAAAAAAAACTGGATCCAAATTAAAAACAAGGACAACAAAACTGCTTGCTCCGTAGCTCATGTGTTCACTGTGTGAAGTTTCTGGGTGGTACAAAATGTACCACATGAAAAACCTGATAATCACAAGGAAATACATTTTAAATGTAGTCATTTATATTTTCAGAAAATAAGAAAAGCATTGCAGGGTGAGCTTTTTACGATGTATTTTGTGGTTCAAGTAAGCTTAACATTGTACACTCGCACACGCACACACACACACACACACACACACACACACACACACACACACACACACACACACAGAACCTTGAATTACCAGTATGTTAAAAACAGTTGAATATCTTGCTTTAGCTTTTTTTGGTGTAACATTTGAGATAGAAATGCACTACAGGGTATGTCAGCAACTCATAAAATAGCATTAAGAAGCTACACTTAATAATTGTGTTGGTTGTGGGGCGCCGTTGGCTTAGTAGTTAGTTTGTGCAGCCCATGTACAGAAGCTGTAATCTGCGATGCGGGTTGCCCTTGTTCGATTTAGACCTCAGGCTTCTTTTCCAGCATGTCTTTCCCCACTCTCTCACTCTCTCCCCGCTTCCTGACTCTATCCACTGTCCTATCTAAATAAAGGCATACATGCAATGCAAACATGATTTTCTGGTTAGTAAATGGCCCCTCTGCTCCTCAATCAACCCCTTTCCTCCCCCCTACATGTGTACTTTGAGACCGGAAACAGAACCTGTAGAAAGGTTTTTCTAAATGGATTTTGAATGCACTAAGGTAAGTATACTTTACATCAATGCAGTCCTAACTAAAATCAGAAACATACATTAGTTTATCTATATAGAGCTAAGATCTAATGGTCATTCACTGAGTTAAAGCATTCTCATGTACTTTTGCATACTACATAATAGATAGGTATGAACCTTTATAAAATGGTTCTTGTCTGAGTATCTTGCCTGGCACAAAGCCACTGAATTCCTTGTACCTACTATGAAATCAATAGAAGTGGACCGACCAGACTCAGAGACCTCAATTACCAATTGTGTAAAAATAAATTACATGCTTTATTCAAAATCGCTACTTTAAGTATACGCTCTATATCATAGCTTTGGCTTACAATAGACATTGAAATGCCTTTTTGTGCATGAATGTCTTGAGGCTTGAGTGTGCATGCGTGTTTCCCACTGTGTGTCGTACTATGTTAGTTTTAGCCCCAGGGCTCAGGGCGGATTCTGTCATCAAGTTTTAATGTTTAATAACACAAGGCTAGTACACTGCACTGAATATAAATGACGAGGACATACACACACACACGCACGCACGCACGCACACACATACGCACACACAAACATAACAACTCAAAAAGAACCATTAGAGATCCTATTGGACCTTACAACTTTAAAAAGTCGGGACTAACAACGGTCATTATGGCGTGGAGTGACATTTTAAAAACACACACTGTATATAATGCCCATGGTCCAGTGAGGATACACAGGCTACAATGGTCAAATGACAGACAGTGATTAATTGATACATCAACCCTGAGGGTGTTCACGCATGTGCCTGTGTGCTAAGGTTACTACATGGTCTTTTAATTGAATTCTTGTATTTCTGTCTTAAAGGGTAATGGAGGGAGCATTAGAGCAGAGAGAAACACATTGTTCTCCCTCACTCTCTCTGTCTATGGGCTTTTATGTCTCCTAATGTGTGTCTGTCTCTGCTCTATTCTTTTTTTGTCCCTCTAGGTTAAATATTGAAGGTGTTACTTAGAGGCTAAATGGAATTTTTAAACATGTCCGATGTTCATGTGTGAACACCATAGCAATAAATCAAATGGAGTCATTGATATATTTTTAAAGACAGGGAAATATTTCACTGAACTGGCAACACCTTGTTGTATTGATAAAAAATACAAAAGTGTTTATTGTTGTTTATTGTATGCATAGGCAAGATAAGGATAAAGAAGATAAGACATACAAATCATACAGTCACTACCCACCAAACTGTATATAAAAAAAAAACATTATTGTGTCCATCACCAGTTGGCCTGCACAATTAATAGAATCATGATCATCGCCATCATGATTTTGGCCGACCCTTGGTCAAACGAATGTGATTGATGGGGATTATTTATATTTAAAATATGCGGTTAGCCAGTTGAAAACTCTATGAGGTCTTTATTGAAAAAGTTTCAAAAAGGTTTTGTTCCGTCCTACTGGGTCCGTTTCTGGAGCGTGAGCACAGCCATGAGCAGACATCGACAGCTGCCTTAACAGGTTCACAAGATCACAGGAGAACTACAAGATCACACAGGAACAAAAGAGAAAAACTTGCGAACATGTTGCTTTGTCTTTCTGAGATTGATTTGCTGTCCGTTTGGTGCCTGTTTTGACGAAATGTTAACAAAATGATGGGATACGATCGGGTATCTGTATATTGTGTTTTATTTGATATTTTATTTGAAACGGAACAGTGTGGAGTGGCGCTGCTGGTACGCTCTTGAGAAGGACTACGGCCCGTGCTGTGGAAACACAACCATCATATAGAGTGGTCGCAAGGTTGATAACAAACTGTAACCATTCCTTGTGGAAATTCCTTTTCTGATCCATAAGTTATTGAGTGTCGAACCATTATCGTTTCAGGTTCAAATAATGTTTCAATATCCAGTCTCATGATGCTAAACTTGGTATCGGTATCGAATGGCCATCAACATGGCAGGTCTACAATCATGCAAACAAAGGTGAGAGTTCCATGAAACATTTGATTCAAAGAAATAGATCATTTGTGAATCAAGCTTTGTATTTCTCTTTCACAGCTTTTTAAAATGGTTATTTAAGTATCACAGACTATATTTCTATCGTATCGTTCATTTCTGGCTTAAGGAATGATACAACGTGAATAACCTTCTGCACTTCGCTTTGGTCTTTGGATAGAATAAAACTTTGCATATTAAAATACTAAATAGCCCCGGACAGTGAATTTATGTTGAATTATTAAAGTAAGAATTTCTTCAGTCTTTGAGTTAAGAAGCACACCTATGGTGGTGTGATATGTTCATTAAGAAAGAGATAAAGAGAGAATATTTCTGGTACACTTAACTAAGGAGTTTCCAGAAAGAAATGCTGAACAAGGCACACACAACCAACTTAGCAGTTTTATAGATCATGCAGCGGAGACAGAAAATAAATACGGAACACAAAGAAGAAATCCCACATTGTGAATGAGTCATTGTTGCTGTCTCAATGTTTCTGTTTAGATACATACAAAAGGGAATGATTCCTCTGTCGTCCCACGTCAAAGTACAGTATTGAAGTTTCAGCGCTCAAATGATAGACGCAGAATTGTACAGCTTCGGTGCTGTAATCATCATGTAATGAGAGAAATATTTCTCTTTGTGCCAATACAGTTCAATTCTGAGTGATGCTGGGTGGCTATGAGACTGCAACAAGACATAGCAGTCTGAACAAATGCCACATCTATCAAAAAAATGTTTTAAATAAATAACAGAGTCCTTATTCAATCAGTAAGACATACTTTTGTACTCTGAGGGGCTTCTACAGGTTTCAAGAGCCATGACAGTCTAAACAGTTATCATCCCAGCAACCTGACTAAGGGAAAAAAAAGTATAACAGGAACAAAAATGCCATGTAAAAAAAAAGGTTTTTCACATCCATTTCACAGTCCATTTCTGGCTCAGGTCAAGCATCTGTTTGAGGATACTAACATAAAGGAAACAGTGCTGCACAGATCAGCTGATGCCACTTTAGAGACAGAAACAAGCAGAGACATCAAAAGCAGATGCAGAGACAAGGAAAAAGCGTTATGTTCAAAACAAAAAAGTAACAGCAAAACATGGCAGAAATCTGTCCAAGTGGTGGAGGGGATTGTATCGCAAAGCTGCAACTTTTTCTGAGCTCAACTTCAGTGAGCAGAATAAAACAGAAAAATATGTTTTCCCTTTCCTTTAACTTATTTTATTTCTCCTTTCTGTTCAAAATCCCAGTTTCTCTTATATTTATCTCTTTCCAGTTCTCCTTTCTTTCCCCTCCAGTGTTTCCAGTCTGGCCTTCATCCCTGTCACCCTCCCTTCTGCTTCTCTCCTTATCTCTCCCTTTGCCTTTGTCTCCCTCTCTTTAATCTGTATGTATTGTCAGCCAGTGTCTCTATTTCTTCCTCCAGGGGCAGTTGGCCAGCTCTGTGGGTGATCATAGTGATCCCTCCCTGAGGAACAGTCAGGCCTGACACCTTGGTGACTGCCCTGAAGGAGCTGTGTGTGCATGTGTATATATGTGTGTGAGTGTGCACGCGCCCGTGTGTGTGTGTGCATGTGTTTGTGTGTGTGCATGTGCGTGTGCCAAGGGGCTAATGGGCAGCTTGAGGGGATTACCAGCTAAGCCACTGGGATTACTGGAATTTCTCACACACAAGCACACACACACATAGTGCACACATACACGCACACGATCACATACACAGGACTGTCTATATTACCAGACAGTTGAGTCGTCCAAGGTATATTGGCTTACTCGCTCTGCCACCCTAGTTCTCATTAGCCTACCATTCAAAACAAACAGGGTTAAAAAGATTCAACCATGACCAAGTCTATGTGGGTTTTACCAGTGCAGTGCACAACTGATGTTTAGCACATGTAACAAGAAGTCATATTTTAAAGTTCCTACTTAAAGGGATGGCTCACAGTAAATAATATTCTAGTATAATTTAATAAGAATATGTTATTATCCACTATTGACCAAATCACAGTAAACGGTCAAAAAACACTGCATCTCTAACGAATGTCATAGCTAACCTTATATTATAAATGTATTTCCCAACTTCTAGTGTTTTCATTTGTTCTGCTGAATCTCAACATGCTCGCTAATATTGTCATACAGTCTGATTAAAGAGTTCCCCTGGCTGATTCACCTGTCAATATTTAACATTTATTATGACTTATTGAATTAATTACATCTGAAAAATCACATGAATTGTTCATTCGTCAGTTTCTTAAGTTGAAGATTTCCCTTTGACAAGCACTGAAAGGCAGTTAGCATAAAATATGCTCATTGTAATGGATAAGTTATTGCTATGACGTTCAAACAGGTCCCATTTTCTCTCATACTGTAAGACTGCAGAGACACCTCAAAGAGAATGAAGGGAGAAAAATCAATTAAGGCCAGCCCCAGGTGTATTAAAAGGCACGCAGACATAATCTCTACAGTGGTCACAATAAGACACAAAGAACAGGAGCTCTAAAAGACTTGAGAGATATTTCACCTGGGGATTTGACTCCTGAATATTGTACTGCACTGTTAATGTTATTGTAATGATTCTAATTATAATCTGAGCCAGGCTGAGCTGAAAAGAACAGAGCTGGTTATCGGTACTGAATTAATGACATTTATAGGAAGAATTGAGAGAGAAACAGCCAGACTGAGGAGTGGGGGGGTTGTATTAATATTGCAAAAAGAGAGACACAGAAAAGGGTTTTGAAACAGACATGAAGATGTAAGAATAAATTAAAATCATTCAGAGAGAGGCAGACATTGACAGAAAGACTGAGACTGGCTTTGGGAAAGAGACATGAACCGAAAGCTGAAATTTAAAGACACAAAGGCAAGTTATGATGGATGAAATAAATCCATCAGGAAATTACATTTCAATTAACACACACCACTATTTTTTTCCTCTCTTCCTTCTTTGTGTCTCTGTTAACTGTTAACAGACAAAAAACTGCTAAAAACAGAAGTAATAAGTGTTAATGGGGAAAATGTTTTTGTGCTCTCAGATGGTTGAATACCATCCCTGTTGAGTCACAAATTTAATGCTGTGTGCCCTTTTCACAGCACCGCATTCACATTAAACAGAAATATTACTGATCTCTTAAATGGCTGAAAATAGCTATGAAACTTCCAGTGAAAGCATCCATCTATGAAGCACAAATACACTCACACCAACAGCTATTCCCTGCACGCTGCGCCAGGGATTGTAATTATGTAACAAATCAAAGCAGGTCCATACTACATTTTTCACTCCTCACAGCCTTCTCTCAGGGATCATTTACAACAAATTGGACACCTGAGGGACACCAGCTGGGCCAAAATGTTGTTTACTGTGATAAAAGTTAAGCAGCCATTTTTGGAAACAGGATATATCAAGTTGACAAGGATATCAAATAATTAATACAGACAATATATTTTTTAACATACAGTTTTAGATTTTAACATAGTCCTAAGTCTTTGCTGATTTGGAAGTAAGAAAAAGCAAGCCTGAGACTAAAACATAAAAGCAGGCAGGGTGACAAACACTGTAAAGAAGCCCATAAAGGAGAGTGTTCTTTTTCACTTCCCATCTTTTTTAACCTGAGCAAAGCTATTTGGATCTCCCAACAAATACAGACACACACACACAGACACATACACCTCTTACCCCCTACAGGGCAGAACTGATGCAGGAAGAGATGAAATACCAGTACCTCAGGGGTAAACATACCTCGCTTCACACTTACACAAACTGCTCACTCACGCACACACATATAGGCTCCATCTTACATCCACACTACTTGCTTTCTTCACAAAAAAGTGAACTCTATTCCACTCAGTAATATTGTCCAAACATCAAAGACCATATTTGCTTATTTTCACACAAATCACACACTGCAGTTTCCCTGTGGCTTTTATGTATATGGATGTTTTGCTGTTGTGCTCCTGTGCAGTGGATGCAGGTCAAATCTGTATCATTGTGTGTCTAAGTTGGGTTTGGTGACTGTGTGTCTTTCTGTTTCTGTCTCCAATGTGTTCAGGGATATTGGTGTGACTTATCCAGGTGTAAAATTGGTGCTGTAGAGGATTGCAGAGTCTAACTGGGTCAGGGCAGGAACAGGCATGGAAGAATAAACTAGCCTTTAGATGGCAACCCAGAAAAAATGAGATCTAACCGATCCTGTCTGCTGTGAGATACTGTAAACATCAAATTGGTTTATTTTCTACATTTGGAGAGTAAATTCTTGAGTCATGAGTATCCGTATGGGCCAGTGGCTACAATGGCAGGGCCAGAGATTTTGAAAAGTCAACCCTTGACATGCGGATGTTACCCTTTAAAGGCTTTATATGCGATTTTTCACATTAAATGTAATAGACATCGAGTCCCACTGTCTGTGGTGTTTTCTGAGTTTTCAGAGTCATATCTTCAGTTTGTTTACATCGCCGGGACGGCCAGCTGACTCCTCCCCTCACGTAGAAAAGTTGTTTAATTGAGGGACTAGAGAAAAGAAGAATAACATACTGTACTCACAGCTTAACTGCGTTTCTAGATCACGCTCATTTCAGGTACATTTACATGCAGTGTGAAGATACGAGCATAATAAAGGTCGCTAGCATCAGCATGCTAACGCAACAATGCACCGCGAGTTGTTTTGGTTTCATGCTGGTGCTCAAGGGCGACATCTGCTGGATCAAACAATCGCATATAAAGCCTTTAATGAGGACTGAATGCTGGTGGTGTTAGCACTGCTATACAACACTCAGGAAATCAATTTGACATTGTTTACCCACAGAAGTTGAGATTCTATGATGAACAGTGTTAAAGGAGTTGTGCTCAATCTGACATTTGTCTCAAGTGTTTTCTTACCTTTAAAACAGTCGAATAGTCTAAATCTAAATTTACATATAATCGAGTGGCAAATTAGTCACAAGGAACATGGAGATCAGTTCAATCAAACTAAAGGCAACCTATTACTCTTATTTAGTTAATACTAACTAATTTAGTTGATACATCTTTATGACACAACAAAAGCCTGAACAAAGTCTGTGTCATAAACAAGTAAAATATGTATAACAAAGTTTGAGTGTCTTATTTTTAAGTGCTTTCTTAAATTTAACACCTCAAATCTCACAGACTCAGTTCCTCTGCAAAATTTACAAACCAACTGCCAAAAACTGTATAATAAATTAAAAACACGAAGTCTGTGGTAACGCTTAGGTTCACAGGGTTTGAGGTCATCAGCTGGCCAGACTACATTTTAGCACAATCAAAGATCTGGATTCATGCTACAACTTGCCTCACAAACCAAATCCTTTCTAGGTCAATTGCTGAGTTTTGCCTTAAGGCAGTAGACATCATTTGCTAGACACAGTTTAGTGTTTTGAGAGCAAAAAAGGGAAACAGATTGCTTTACTTACACCGACACAAAAACTGCATCAAACAGCTGCAACACCCAAAACACACTTTTTGTAGCTTCAATTAAAGATGGAACTTTGCATCAGCTACACTGGCAGGATTTGCAAACATGAGCATGATGTGCATGCTTTTACACATATTTGCATATATTTATGACAAAATAAAATGATTAAAAGCCTTGTTGTTATTTCAATCTTCTTTCCTTTCCTGTTTTTGTGGCATACCCCCTGCAATCTCTAGTATTAACATTGTGCACCAGCTGCTGGGCAATGCAGTACATAAACTTTATAAATCACTTGCATTATGCATATTGTTTTGTCACATACATCAGTATTATGTATGGTTTGCCAAGAAAGCTACCCTGCTGCTGCTATATGGGTTACCTGAGCATCTGTCCTTTCTTCTGGGGCTTCCTCTGTTTGCTCATCCATTTTTCTGCCTCCTCTGGACACCTCACCACATTAGGGACTGCTCTCCTCTATTTCTCATCTGCTACTCTCCAGTCTTTCCTTCTCCCTCCTCTTTATGTGCCTCAGACAACTCATCTGAAGTGATAGTCAAAGAGGTTATTGTTAAAACAACGGAACTGATTATGATTGATGGCCATTAAATGATTTTTAAGCTTTCTATTTAGTCTATAATGTAAAAACCCTCCAAATCTTTCCATTATACTGCACTTGATTCTAAATCATTATCAGGCAAGTTAATGCAAGATATGAACATTGTTTCAACCACATGATGCTACATTTGGTGCATTCGCCTTACGAAAAGTAAAGGCAGTCAAAACAAAAGTTCAACTTCACAATACATTTTATTTAAGCCCACCAAAAATTAAACTTAGACACAATGTGCCTTTTGTGAATGAACAGCAGACTCTAGTTTCTGAGCACTATTTAGATATCATAATACTGAGCCAGAAAATAGTACAATGTGGTAGAAGCATTATTCTCACAT